>NC_073746.1:174700126-174837626 GCF_029784135.1 Toxorhynchites rutilus septentrionalis
TTAAGAAAGGGGGTCGAAGTTCGTATTTTTAGCATTACGTAATCTATGTACGGTATCAATGACAATATACTTAGCTACAACGTATATTGCCAACTTTAAGTCCATTTCCGAAATTCCAAAATTAAGTATATTGTCTTTCTTGAAAGAAAAATACATTGAAAGCCCTTTGAGTAAATCTATACATTTTATGCAATGTATCGGATTTTTCACCGAACTTCATCTCTCCATTGCTTTTTCCCGAATACGGCAATTTTCGTCATATGCAGCTCCACAATTCAATTTGTCCTTCACAATCTACCAGTGTCCCTCAACCGATACCTCACCGCTCCGGGTTATAGGTCTAATGATATTCCTTAGAAGCAACGGTGACGTCATGGTCCGTACACCACTGTTTTTGTCGAATTCGAATTCGAATTTGAACAGTAACAGTTTGTCAAGTCGGATCAGAAAAGGCAATCAGCTCATACTGCTCCAGAAAGGCAGCAACCTCTTCTGAAGGCATTTTGATAACTTTCTTGGTTCATGATATCAGAAGTTGGAAAAATACTAGAGTCCGAGGCATTATTGTATTGTGAACGTAGGTCTACGAAATTATAGCCAGCGAGAACAAACATTATAGAAATTTAGGAATGAACTGTTCAGTATTATCAAAAACTTTGTAGCACTGAAAAGGACCGATGAATGAGTGAGTGAGGGACGAGAATGGTTCGCAAAGCAGATTTTGTACTGTTGGTGGTTCGCTGTCTAGAAACTGAAACACTGCACTTATTGAATATCCAAGTGAATTTTCAGCAACTAGACACCCACTGCAGGCACGAGCGAATTTATATTTGTTCCACCACCATTTTTATTTACCTTTGATAACGTATAAAATCAATAATGCTTAATCATACACCAACGGTATGAAAATAGTGGCGGTTCGTCCTATTTAATATTTCTCTTCTGCTTTGCTTCTGCGCTTCAGAGCAAGCTCTGCACTATGCTTGCTTCGTGCATATTCTGAAAAGGCATTCTAAGTCGAAAAAAATGCACGTCCCTTCAACACTGTAGCAAAATAGAACCTGCGATTGGAAAGAGCGAGTACAATATTTAAAGTGCTTTTTCTGTCAGTCGATGACATCAACAGTTGACCAATTACGATTGAGATGGATTTTCAAACAGTTACCCACATTTATAGATTTTTATGATTTCAATAATTTGCTCTCAATGCTATTTTTTGGATCAATATTTAACCAACATCACTCGTAAATTTTCCATCTTTCGAATGAAGCTATTCTCATACCACTTGGTTCAGCCGGTAAGGAGGAAGTTCCTTTGTTTATATGTTTAACTTCGTGTAACGGCCCGGTACAACTTTTCAAACAAGCCCTCATCTATGCTTTCTGGAAATAAGATTGCCCAGCTCCTGTCTTTTCCGCAATTTCAGGTTTCGTTCTACAAGAACCACCCAACATCACCTTGGCGTAATTCTCTGCGCGATTTGAATGTACCTGCAACTATCCCTGAAACTCGCACAAAACACCACTTTTCTCATGATCGAACTAATTCATTAGGGAAACCATACTCGTGCATTTATTACCATAGCTGTTCTCTCGATCCACTGTATCGTACGCTGCCTAGAAGTCGATGGATATGCGTGGATAAAACATACTCCCGTAATTTTTGTAGAGTTTGTCGAAACGTAAATATCTGGTCCATGATAGCACCAAAGGTAGTAGACGGCGAGAGAGGATCTGAGGGGAATTCCGTGGTAGTTGCTGCAGTCTAACTTATCGCTCTTTTTATAGATCGGCCACACAATACCTTCCATTCAATCTTGTGGCACCCTCTTCTTATCCGAAATCTTCGAGATATCCCATTGATGCGCAATCGTCAGTTTCTATCTTTCATATTTGAAAAACTCGCCTGGCAACTGGTTCATGCCAACAGCTCGGTTGTTTTTCAGCTTCCCTCTCTCGAAAAATCCCCAATTTCCTGCAGTTCGGGGACTGAGACCGTGTCGTCGGATGTGGGCTCTCCTATGTCATTTTCATGTCATTGTGTACGAAAGTACATATTTTTCCAATTATCGAAAAACTGACACCGATAAAAGTACAGTGTAAACAATACACAGTGTAAAGTGCAAACAATACACTCTAAACTACCTCTACCCAAATTTTCAACAGAAAATATGCGACCGATTCCAACCTTTGAAAAGGTGACGTTGCGAATAAATCCAGTTAGTGTTTAGAAGTCTTTCCAAGTATTTCAATTTTTCAGCGCGAGCCATATCCAAACGGTCTTTTTGAAGACCAAAGTTTTCCGCTTCCTGAGCTATCATCTTTGAAACCTCCTTCTGCCGAAGGGTTCAAGGAATGATCAGAGCTACCAGATTCATTTTTATGGTCCATTGTATTCAGAAGAAAAGTGCGATAGCAACCGATGCGAAACTAATTTTCTGTTTTTCACCGGAGAACACAGTTCTCACCGCTAGAAAATACCTTTTTCACATCCAGCTTGAAATGCGCTACACTTTGACGCCACTTTTAATCTGGAAACAATGCTCGTATTCTCGAAAATTTAATGATCGATCGGAAAAAAAGTCAACATTAAGTCATTCATAATTTATCAGTCATCCAGCTAATGACCAGACGGCAGCGACAGCGAGACTTTCCAAAAGTCCTTTCTCAAAGACGAGAGTTTATTTAAGTTTTTCAAATTGACAAATGCACTGAGAAAATTTAAAGCCAGAGCTGGGCGAAAAATACCCCCTATTAAATTTTTATTCTAATTTTCGCTGTAGAGCATTTTTCCATAAGCATAACCTTTTTTCTTCATTTGCCAGATCATCACCTCATGCGTCTCTGATGGATTTTGGAAGGTCTATTTGTTCTCCGAGATTATGCAGCAATTGATAACTATATGTTCTACGTTTAGAGTCACATTGTATAATCCGCTGCTGCCTAATTCATGTGCGTCCTGTACACAGTCGAAAGAGAAATATGTGATCCTCCCTTCTGTTGCAATCATCTCTCAGTGTCGTGTTTCTCTGTAATGTTCAAAGTGCCAAGCTACCTGTCTCGGTAGCACCACTGGATATCTCTGGCGAGGTCGAAGTATATGTTAGCCTATTCTCGGATATCAAAATCTTGTACTTCCTCTTCCACATTCTACCTTCCGTTTATCCATGGCATGCTCATGCGTTTGCAATGGTATTACCGCGTATTCCGCTGTATCCACTACTTACCTCCATTCTGCTCGATCATGGGCTAATTCCACCAATTGCTAAGCCGAAACTATGCCGAACTGTCTTTGTCTATGCGAAACTATGCCGAAAACATTCTTCGTGAGTGCGAAAACTATATAAACGAAGATGGTAAAAACAAATACTAAAGAAATGTCAAAAATCGCGTTGAAAGAAAAAGGACAGAAGATTGAGGATAGGTTCGATGCAGTGATCTATAGCCATAAAACGTGTTCTTATGTACAGTCAATCGCAAAATTGAGTACTGGTTTGTTATTTTGAAGTTTTTTGGGGTTAAAAAGTAAAAAATTAAATGCGACATATATTCATCGTAAAATCGATCCATTTTACTCTCATGTAGTGATAAGAAAAACATTAAAATGGTCACATTTCTACTTCATGTTTGAAATACAAACAAAACAAATTCCAATTAAGACGTAGCAAAATTGAGTGTACAATTCAAGTTTGTTCAAATTGAAATCAGTTCAGAAATAAAAAATAACAAAAATCAATCCCCTAATATTTGGTATGGTCCCTCTTTGGCGTCCAGCACTTCCTGCAAGCACCGAGGCAAGATTTCTAGTCACTGTAGACGGAAGTGCCTCTCAGATCTCCGTAATAGTCATTTTGAGTTCCGCTTCGTTCCATGGATTATGATGGATGTATGGTTCTTGATTTCCCACCATAGATACTCTGTCTTCCATCCGATTCAAAGAGATTGGTTTCCGGTTCATCCGTATAAAAGACTTTGTTCCTGAACTCCTGTCATATGCCTTAGCAAACTGTAGTCGTTTTTTCATATTCACCTTTGAGATGAAACACTTTTTACGGCCAACACGACCTCTCAGATGCTGTTCAAGTATGCTATAAAGGTCCTCGCGTTAGTATTAGTAAATAACGTGCAAAATAGCGCACACACACTGCACGCTATTTTATACGTGTAAGATACAAAACAATCTAGCTCACCTGTGGTGTATGTTAAACCACGTTGAACTCAAACATCGATGCATACACTCGTACATGGGAGAGAGAAAGAGAGGAACGAATACTTTTTGGGGGAAGTCACTCCAAAATAAAATGAGGACAATTTGACTGGGAAGAATGAAATGATTTAGTCGAGTCCGTAGAGGGAGATACTAAACGCCCGCCTGATTTTTTAGTCGTTTTGGCGGAGAAACTGCGTGAAGAAGGCAAAAGTCATTACTAACTGAATACGGATATAGTCAGTCAGATAGTCAGCTGACTATTCTCAGTTGACTATGACATCTACAAAAAACAAAAACCAACATTGCCTAAGCAGTGATTTGGTGTTGACGTCACACACTAACGATAAAAATGTACGCCAATTCGCAAAGATCTTGTTTGGAGAAATTTCAGGTGTACACTCAATTTTGCGAGGCTTACAATAGAGATTGCTTTCAATTTGTTGTAATAAATAATTAACAAAAAACTTTTCGTGAAATTTTCTTGTGCGCATGGTTATTTAAATATGTGTGTTATTAATATGCATCAAAAGAAGTAATCTATTCAAAATATGTTGAACCACATAAATGGAGAGTATCGTCAAGTAGCATGTGTATAATCAATTTTTCGATTGAATGTACCTCAATGATTCACATTATCGAGCAGTTTTGTGACGATCTTTTATCAGTGATTTTATGGACATAAAGCAATAAATACTAGATTTTTCAAGTTTTGCCCAAATAAAACCGTATCTTCTAGAGGTTCTAGAATAAATCGAATAAATAACGTATGGAATTCTGAATTATTCTATTAACTCTTCGTGGTCGTTTGTCTGCTCTGAGCCACCACAGCAAGAAACCATGCTAATCTTATATTTTACTCAACCAAGTATCAGTTTACACTTTTCCTAAACGAAGCTTGATGTCTAGTAAACCTGTTCACGAATCAATACGGTGCTCCTATCAGTAATAGATAACGGTACTCAGTGTCAAACAAAGTAGTCACCCGCACAGGACAACGCACAGTGCGTTGAACGCATAGGAATGTGGTACAAAAATCATAACAGCTGAATTTAGCTATTGTAACACTTTGGTGTGATGGAAAAGACTGTTCATAAGTATCAGAACTACTGGTTGCATAAACGTCTCATGTTATTTGAATAATCGCAAAAGTGTCTCAAGCGACAAATTCTTTTTCATATAAAAACATTACATTAAAATACTTTGTTATGTTGATACATATACAGGGTGGCGCATAAGTCACGCAACGCTCTCTGAAGGAAAAAAATAACGATCGCGCTGTAACTATCGAGCGTGTTCCTGAGCGGTTCAGTTGTCGACTTTGTATCGTTTTTTATTCGAGGATAAAGATTCTGTATCGTGAGACTTTTTTTTTGACGTAGGACTACGTCTCTCATTTCTATACCGGGGTGTAAAATCAAAGTTTCGAAACTGAAAGCGTTACGCCGGAGACCGAGATTTTGAGCGTTAATAGCTCCTAAACAACTGAACGATAATGGTATGATAAACACTTCATTCGAAAGATATAATGTCTACGCGTTATATACTTGTTACTTTTTGATCCAAAAACTTGTTTCAATAGCCTTAAAATTGTTCTCAAAACAGGCTATTGAAATCACCAATCGGTATATAAGCGAGCGCCGCTCGGAAAATCCACTCAGTTCTAATTGAACAGCGATTGGAGCATGTTGTCGCTGTTGTTGTTGTTGCCACAAACGGTTCCCCGGGAAGACATCGCTACACACACACATACACGCGCGGAATTGTTTCCGTTTGGATGCCATTCAGCATCGAGAAAGTTCCGGAAAGATCTAATCATTTCTGGAATATAATCTGCCAGTTCCTCTGGGAATTTAAAAATACATTCATGTGAAAGAGTTTATTTTAATGTTTTCTAACCAAATAACACAGCTACAAAATACATTTGATTTTGTAATTTTTCAACCAAGTGTAATTAGCAGGAAAGCTTCTGAAGATTATTCTATATTTCCGTATCCAATATTGTATGCGCACGCAATCGATTATTGCTCAGTCGCCGAAAGTTTCGAGCTCAGAGAGTTTATTCCCCTGTAGTTTGCCTTCCAAATTGCCATCGTAAACCACACCTTCTCTCGTTTCAATCACACACACAAAACATACTTAAGCGATATTCTGGTGGTGAGACGCATTCATTTTTCGTGAGGACATCGATAAGACAACATCGTTGCCTAACGTGCTGGACGAGGTGGACGGCGAAGGATCGACACATACACGCGCGGAATTCTTTCCGTTTGGATGCCATTCAGCATCGAGAAAGTTCCGGAAAGATCTAATCATTGCTGGAAAATAATCTGCCAGTTCCTTTGGGAATTTAAAAATACATTCATGTGAAAGAGTTTATTTTAATGTTTTCTATCCATGTAACACTGTGACCAAATATTTTTCAATCAAGTGCTATTAACAGGTGGTTATCGAGTTAGTATTAACTACTGGTGGGCTTCCAGTATCGAGGAAAATGTGGAAATATCTAATCGTTGCTGGAAAATAATCTGCCAGTTCCCCTTGGAATTGAAAATTACATTCAAGCGAAAGAGTTTATTTTAATGTTTTCTATCCACAAAATATCCATATAATACCTTTGGTTTTGTGATTTGTCAATCAAGTGCAGTTAGCAGGAAAGCTTTTGAAGACTATTCTTCAGAAGAAGGTTTTTCGTATCCTATATTGGATGCATAAAACCTTGTGCCTCCAACGTAACGCTCTCGTTTTCGAAGTCCCCCAAATATTCATTTATTCATTCATTCAGAATGGATTTAGATTCAACTTCAAACAAATGATCTCTAAATCAACGATAGTCCTACGTCACCCTTGTGATTATACCATAGATATAACCCACTTCCTGTTTTTTATACGAATTTTTTTTTGTGCAAATCGGTTGGGTGACTCATGCACCACCCTGTATACGTTCACAAAAAACCCGTAAAAATGTTTATTTTTCAAAATATTGCATTTATCACTGGTTTTTCAAGGAAAAATAATTCCGACCAGTTCGACACTCTTGTCCAAAATTAATACGACCGCAAAGGGTTAATTATTCTATGAAATGGAATGCAAAAATTGCTTGTTTTTCAGACAAAATGTTGTTCTCTTTGTGTGGCAAACGAAACACGTTGTTCCACAACGGTTACACAAGTGTCTCATGCTCCTCCTGTGGTGAAACGTTATTACGCATTGCTGTAATTTTTTGAAGAATTATATGGATGAGTGAAAAAGATTGCGCGTCAGGTTGCTCATATAAAGGTCACAGTTATTCTCGTCCTCGCGCCCCTCGTAATTGCGTGAAAAGAAAAACGCATATTTTTAACAAACATTCAACTGATATCATCCGCCAGCGGTTTGCTAACAAAGACTCCTTAAAAACTTTCATTCCGCTCCAACCTCAACACAGACATGATGAAAAGAAAATATTAGATTAAATCTGGGAAAAGTTATTGCGTTCCGGGTTAAGTAATTTATGTGATTTTTTTTTGTTTTCTCCTCTTGCTATTGTTCCGGGCTTTTGGGGATCGTTGAGTGCGTTTGATTTCGGTTGGCACCGAAAAGGAATCCTTTTGACAAAAAGGTTATGCCGACATACTCATATTCTTCTCACAAATTATAAACGAATAATTGCTAATTTGCATACAAAATATGAATAGCATTGTAAGTACCCAAAAGAAAGTGGAAACTGATGGAACGATAGGTCGTATACGCAGCAAATAAAACCATTCGATATTTTCAGTTGAATCACATTGCATGGATACGAACGTTTCCACAGAAAACCTACACCCAGCGTCAGAAATTGAAACTCTCCAAACTTCTCCCACGTTGGAAGTATCAGAGGACGACGGAAAACAACCCAAGGATAATGGCGATGAAGAGGCTGCATCTTTGGATACCAACCAGCGACTGCAGAGTGATACGAGCAACAGTCAAGCGACGATTGAGGAAACAATCGATGATGTGCACAGTTATGCCATAAAGGAGGAAAGTGTTTTTCGCGAAGAAGAAAATGGGATTAATGTTAGTGAAAAGAACGACAATAACAGTGAATTGTACAGTGCTAGTGATAATACGCCTAGAACTGCTCCTGATAAACAAAGTGATGATGATGTACGAGAAACGAGAGCCGAGACAAATGAAGCTGGAACTGAACCTGAACCCGTCAGTCGGGCGGGATTGGGAGACAGAAGTGAAGACGCGCCGAATCGCAGACAATTTGCTTTACGGGAAAGTTGTTTATCACGACGTTCTTCTTCCAAATCATCGATCAAAAAGAAGGTAGCCTATAACGACAGCACTGAAATTATCCCACTGCCAGAGTACTCGCCTGCGGTGGCAAATGACGATGACGAAGTGTTTTCCGACTCGATCCCACCCATGCTGCCGCGGGGTGACATGTGTGCTCCCTATGCCACCAAACGGGGCTCTATTCCCGGTCTAGTTGCGCTGCCAGACTGGTTCGCCGAGGATCGACTAATGATGTTGGTATACTGTTGTGTTACCTCGGATTCTGGCCATTTTTTGCATGAAAATTAGCGATTATATATTTTTTCGGCGTTCCCTGAATCATAGCGCATCCGTTTCGTTTGCCAACTCATCAATTGCAGAATGCAACATATAGAGAGTAGTGTTATGTAGCGTGCATTTCGATCATTCCGCCAATCATCAAACACATTCCCATTAATGATTAATCCCGTTCTGATTTGCTGACTGCCACTGCTGTTGGCTGAATGAGGCCGAGTCATGAAAGATAGAGGTGTTAATTATGTGTGCAATTCCAAATGAAATGGAACTAAAAATACAGATTTTAAAAACTTATATTTTTGGTTCGAACGAAAGTTTGTATTCCGTTTGGGTTGGAGGAAATATGAATTTTCCACAGCATTTGGGAATTAATTGACTCAAGTGTAACTTTTGAAAAGGACTATCGATTTCAGTAAGAGAAATCTTTGATAATTTATATCTCAAAAACATGAGTCGTACCGAAATAGTGTCTTAGAAAGAGTTATAGAATATTGATGTTAAAACGTGAAAAAAAAGCACTGAGAAAAAAAATTAGTACTGCTTTTTTTATTTACAAAAAAAAAACTTTAATTTGCAACATCTAAAATACATGTTTTTTTTTTTTAATTCTTTTTTTTAATTGGTTCATATAAAATAGAAGTCATGTAGAAAATTTAGAAAATGGGTCCAAGATGGTAAAACTATGTTTTACGAACTTTGTAGAACATCGATTTTTTTAGGATTTTCGTAACTTCGAATTTTTGTATGTTAACAATCATGTTTAGCCACAAATTATGAATCCTGATATGAAATCAAACAAAAAGCTCTTTAACAATCTCCTTCTACATGCAGCCATTCTCGAGATATTTGAAAAAAATATTCCTAATTTATTGTCTTTTCTATAGAAAACGCTGACCCAGCAAACGATGTTCCGCCATATAAATTGAATATAATAAAAATATTTTGGTCGTTATTTTTCAAGTGAATATTTTGGTCGGTCAATGAACAACAACTAATGCATAAGTGTAAGTGTGTATGACTGTTTTGACAATTTGTAACTAGGGAGAAAAGTGAAATGGAGAAAATCGAGACTAATTCCGTTCAATCACTGACTGACGTTGGTGAAAAATACTTAGCAGAACCGAATGCAATGAATTTGAATGAAAATTATGACTCAAAGTTGTTTAAATACATTGGAGACATAGTCCTAACCCTAACTCAACTATTTCTAATGTAAAATCAGTATCAGAGACAATTTTTGTTCAAGATTTTTCTCCCTATTACACAGTACATACATTTCAGCCCTAACTTGTTCGCTACGAGCGTCGTCTATAGACGACATCCGCGCGATGAGCTGTGTGTACGAGCATCGTCTTTAGACGGCATGAGAGTGATACTGCACATCGATCACACCAGCGCGGTGTGCATACTTTTGGCAGAGTATTTTCATATATAATTTTTGTTCTAAAATCGTGTTTCTTTCATCCGAAAATCAATTACCATTTTCCCTTCACAGAAATGAAACACGAAGGTCAATAAAATCTGTGTCGAATTGTATGGCTCATTTGCACAACCCGATTGGACTTGAGTTGCATGGAATTTTGAGTTGTGTGGAATGGCCATTTTGCGATCCGTTCGGGTAATTCTGGGATTTTAGAATACACGAGAGCAGTCGATCAGTAGATGGATATGGAAGTTCCAACGAAATTACACTATCGATTTCCTCAAGGCGTATTATGTCGATTACTCAAACTAAAATTCTATCCAACCGAATATATCCAGCAACGTGTGGGACCGAATACGTCTAATGTGGTAATGGAGTTCATTTGAGACTTTATTTTTGTTTGAACACATGTGCTGTAATGTCATGACATTGCATGCGTTTTGGTCTGGAAATAGTGAAGGCTGTGTTGTGCTTGATAGCGTCTCTTAAGAGTATATATTATTTCTCACGCCCCTGCTGCTGATTGTGTCGTAGGAATCGTAGTCGTTCGCTCTCTACCTTTGCGTATATGTCGACCATAAATTGTTGACACAGCTCACTACATCGGATAATGACGTTGTCCTTATCGCGTCAAATTTGTTTGATTGCTTCGTCTCCTCTTACCAATGTTCATTAAAAAGTATTTAATTATGTTCATGAAAGAAATTTCTTCTGACTCCTGTGGTTACACATATCCTAGAACATGTAACTCAAAATAAATTCAAGGCGTGTTTCTTGGCATAGAAATCCAGATTATTGTTTCATCTTCGGATCACAATTTCTTGTCACTGCGCAGTCGCCTACAATAATCCCAGCCAAGGCTTCAAGGACATGCGCACTCGTGCTCTCCAGTTGGCGCTCTATCAGAATTGATAGCATGATTGTGATTTTTCAATCCGTGTATGTGTGATTTGAAGCATTTCAATAATTCATTGTGCTCATTCAAAAAGGCTTCCAGTTCGCCGATGCGATGCGCCTGGCTTTAAGCGAATTGAGGTTACTGTGTGAAGGCGCATGCGTGAATGGAAGTTCGATGAAGCGGACGTAGCGCCATCTATTGTTTAACAACGTAAATAAATTCGTTCTATTTGTAAAACAAGTGACGGTTAAATTATTTGGAAAAAAAATACTAAAATCGCGAGGAAAATGGAGGATGGGGTATAAAAATCAGAGATTATATGTTTTTTTCAAAGCCAAATTTAAGAAAACATGCAAAAAAAATATTATAGTTTATATATAGTTTTTTTTCTGTATAGGGGTCACCCTTATCGGTATTAAATATATAGTAATCTGTACTATAGCGATATCGTATATAGTTTACGACCTATTCTCATGCATGTCAATTTTTTTTGTGTATAATTTCATAAAAATCGGTCGTGCCGAGTTCGACCACGAGATTTGTATATATACAGCCATTCCATGCCAAACCGATATAGTGGTTCTCAGATTTTCGTGGAAAGTGGTAGTTTTGTTCTTTATCGCGAAACATTAGACCCGACGATCATATTTGATGAAAAAAATCCTCCTACGCATATGTTCCAATTTCAACAATGACAGAGTTATAGAGCTTTTTTTTTTGTTTCGGACTCTGTTGCCTCAAACTGGCTCTACATCAGAAAGTACGCTACGAAAGACGATTCTGATGCTTTCATTTCAGTAGGGTGGCCATTTCCATTTTAGGTTTGTCCGAAAAATCAACTTTTTCCTTTTTTCCCAGAAATGACTTTTTTTTTAAATTCCTAATTTTTGAATCACTAGACCGATTCAGATGATCGACATATCAAATTAAAGCCAATCATCTGGTCTTCTTTGAAAAAATATCACGCTTTCAGAAAATTCGAATTCGGTTCTTGTTATAATTGATTGTATTCGTTTTTTATTGTTTTCATAGTCTCGGGACCAAAGGCGCTATAGTTTTTATATTTTTTCTGAAAAACTGAGGATTTTTCACATAACATGTGTCAAACCAGAGTGGCGTTATTTTCGTTTTTGAGTTATGATTTTTCAAAGTTAACCGATGGTCCAAAAAATCATTTTTCACTTTTTTCCAAAACTTTCCAAAACAAATCGAATCCTGTACATAATCGATTAAAAAAATTTTTTGATTTTAGAAAATAAAAGAGAAATTTGATTTTTGATTCGTGATTCAGTCAGAAAAAACCTTTCTCACATGAAAAAGATAAATTTATCCAGGTATCTCAGGAGGTGATAGACGATCATATTTGATGAAAAAAAATCCTCCTACGCATATGTTCCAATTTCAACAATGACATAGTTATAGAGCTTTTTTTTTGTTTCGGACTCTGTTGCCTCAAACTGGGTCTACATTAGAAAGTACGCTACGAAAGACGATTCTGATGCTTTCATTTGAAGATGAGAAAATTTTGTACAGGATATTGTAGTGGAACAACTAAATTCGTGGATTTCAATAACATTTTTACCATACAATAATTTTACACAAATTTCTGCATTACTCGAGAATTAATCAAGCAAATGAAACGAAATTTGGCATGTGAAAGTTTTAGGGTGCAATGAATGATTCTATGGTGGTTAGATACTCCACCAAATACTCCAAGCAAATGGAGCATTTGGCATGTGAAGATTTTTAGGGGGCACGAAATAATGAATAGACACTCTTTCCCCCTCTCTAAGGGGAGAACAGGGGAGGGGTCTGTCTTTGTTCTATCATATTTTCTGTATCAAACATTTATTCCATGTAACGGAGAAACATGATATTTGCATGTGGTTGAAAAATCTTGAACGAGAATTGTGTCTAAAAATAATCTGATAGTATAATGATGAGTTTGGTAGAAGTACTAGGAATTTTTTAGTAAAAGGTAAATTCAATGGGGTCGATTAAAAGATCAATCAATGAACAGTTTTGCGATTGGACTCATGGGCATGCGCTTAGTAAGAAAACGTGAATATTTGAAGGTATTGATAACAAAAAACAAATTTTGGGCGGGACGAAGTTTGCCGGGTCAGCTAGTTTGAAATATAAAAAAAATATGTTTTTCCAAACTGTATATAATAATCGAGTCCAAAATTGTATATAATCGAATCACATATAATTGATTCTGTATATAATCGAGTCCGAGCTGTACTGCCCATGTTTGTATACGAGGCGTAAACGACAAAATGAACAAAATCGACTTTTTCGCTGTTTCGCATTCTACACAATGTAATACGTTTGCTCAACATGCAAACAAATATTTTTTGTTCGAAAACATTCGAGCAATTTCGAAAAATCGTTTCCGAAAAATCACTGTTTGTCCGCATAACAGACGTAGTTTCATACAGCTTTCATACATCGTTCGAAAATTAACAATTGTCAGCATTATGTGCTATAAGCTAAATCTACAGTAGAATCACATTCTTTGTAGAGCCCAAACATGTCTGTCACGATAGTGTCTTATTACTTAGTGTTTCCTAATAGATGAATATAAGAAACCATTGAAACGCTGCTCATATAATTACTATTTTCTGTACACGATGATCAAAGAGAAGCGATTGTGTTTTTTAATGTTATAATTACTAAAATTTCTTGTTTGAATCTTCAAGTAGATAATGAAACAATCAGATCAGTAGTAAAATTAAAATAATATTGCTTCTTAGCATTATGACTCCTCGGATTCAACATTGAATAATTCCACATACTCAACATTTAATCATTTTCTTCTGTTAAAACTCAACGCCATATCTGTCATAATGAGTATAACACAAGAGTCGAGACGCGTGAACTTTGTCTGGTATATTGAACGAATAGAGCATGAACGAATTTCGGAAAGCCTGCATTCAGGCACTTCCATTACTGTCAATAATTTCAGGTGATTATCACGAACGTTAAGTTAATCTTCATCGCTTGCAGTGAATTTCTATTGAAAACGTGTTTGATTTCCATATTTAGAAACAATGGAATCCGGAGAAGGCAACATTAGCTTTCGTTGAGCGTTGACCGTTGTGCGGTTGAGCGACATCTAGCATTGAACGGCGTTGAGCGTTCCGTTTCCGTTTCTTTTTCTTTTTTATACTGTATTATAATAACTTTCAACACTTTTTGGCTGGCTTTTCACTTCCATTTTCGGAAGAATGTCGGGAGTGAGAATTGAACTCGAGATCTTTACCGTGAAGGGTACGGTCCGTTCCCGTTTCCGTTTCCGATTTATATGATCTTTTATCGTCATTTTGCGATCTTAGTTTCTAACACTTTCTTTATCTAACTCCATTTCACTAGCTCCATTTTCGGTCTCCTAGGGCGGTTTTCAATGCACCGGAAGCTACCGGAATACGACATTCGACTTCCGCTGTTTAAGCCCTTCAATCCAATACCCATATCGTAGGGGTTTTATATGATTGCTAGTCATTTATAGCCAGTATCATTAAACCGTAAATCAAAACAAGAGTATGTTCGTTTTTCGCTCGTCTGTTATTGTCACCCATTGCCCATATAATTGGGGTGTACGCCATTTCTGGTCAATCGGGAGTAGATTCATAAAATATAGCTAGAGTTATACCATACATTTCATTGTCGCAAAAAACAAGAATTTTGTATAATAAATGGCTCCTTTACCATTGATCGATTTCACTCTGAATAAGTTGACGTTGAATTTTACGCTTTGATTTTCACTAACACGTAATGATATTCAATTTCGACGTTACGAATATAATGGCGAAAATGAATATGCAAATGAAAAATGAACTTTATAGCAAGCTGATGTTGATGTTCATTGCACTGGTGTTCATTGATAGTGTTGTTCCATATTTATCGACTCTCGCTTGAGCAGTAGGTTGTCAATACAAGGCAGGCTGAAATTCGCCGCATTTGAATGCCGTGAACGTGAATATTTTCGGCACTGGTCCGCAAATAGACGCAAGCGTTTTCTAAATGGAAAAAATATGTTATAATCCGCAAAATCACCTAGGCCCTCTTTTTGCCGATAATATCCTTCAACTGGACAGATCATTTCATCGGAAATTTGCATGGTTATGCTTGTAAGCCAAAAAACAACAAAAATGCGTTTTCCAGCACTTCGTGTTGTCGATTACGTCTCCTATGCAATCATGGGCAGTGTACCATCTTGTACCATTTTTTTTATAATTTTTTACATGACTTCTATTTTATATGAACAAATTTTTAAAAAAACTAAAAAATATTGTATTTTTTTTATTTATTTATATTGCAAATTAAAGTTTTTTTTGTAAATAAAAGAAAGTACTAATTTTTTTTCACAGTGTATATTTTTTAAGTTCTTCTTCTTTCTTTGTTTTTAAGAGGCTTTAAACTTTGAAGTTCATTCGCCTCTAAGCTTTCAAGTTTGGACATCAATACTTTATAACTCTTTCTAATACACTATTTCGGTACGACTCATAGTTTCAAGATATAAATTATCAAAGATTTCTCTTATTAAAATCGATACGCCCTTTTCAAAAGTTACACATGAGTCAAAGAATTCCCAAATGCTGTGGAAAACTCATATTTCCTTCAACCCAAACGGAATACAAGCTTTCATTCGAATCAAAAATACTCATGTTTTGTCATTTGTCGATTTAATTTGGAATTGCTCCTTTGCGAGTTGAATTGGAATCAAGTGCACCAACCTTGGAAACAGAAATAGACTCTGTGTAGAACCGTATTCCTCGCGGTAACCAACCAACCACTGACATCCTTCCGCCTTCGGGTCGATGTCCACGGTCCACGCCCTAACGCCCGGTTTCCATTCTCTCGATGACGCAAATGCATGTCGAGTCGAGAACAGCGAGGGTTCGAGAAAAGGCCTACGCGCTTGTACATTTCATCTCCTGTCGTATAAATATTTACGGTTGAGTATGAGTGCTTGCGGAATCCATCCGAAAAGTTTCAAGCGGCAGAAAATGGCCTGGAAACATAATGTTGTTTGTTAACAGGCAAAAGTGAACAATGCTGCTCGAGAGAGGGGTTTTTCATTAACAAATTAAGTAGGTTAACATGATTCTTTTCTCGCTGTTCCCCAGATGATGGAATTCTCTAGTTTTTTCCGGTAATGTATCCAGTTTTTAACCCACCTGTATTTTATTACTGATCTATTATTTCTGGAACACGAACCCTAAATCGTAGGCTTCTTTCTGCAAGAGCTATCGAGGAAAGTGAACATGCTCTATCAGTCAACAGCAGCAGCAGCAGTAATTGAAACCCTGAGTTTCACCTTTTGTTCGTTCTAGACAGCAGCGTCGTAACATCATTCTATCTCCCTCATGTCATCATTAACCGTAACCATTCATTCATTCGTTCATTCGTGTCCGATAGGTTCTATAAACAGATCACATTTTTACGCAATAAACACGTACGATGGTAATTTGTTAAGAAGAAAAAAACGCGGTTACCAGTGGCTTTCGAACTCAATGAACATTATTCCATTATGCTTTACCATTGCACACGCTCGCCGTCGCAGGGAAGAGGGTGGCATCATGGAACCACCAACAACGCCAATCGGTCGTGACGAGTTGGCCCTGCGACGACATCGGTTCTTTGCGGAGCTCCTGAATGCGGCCCATGCCGCAGTCGAGCATCGGGTGCGGTTTGATCCGCTCGGACCAACTGTGGCGACGGAGGACAGTACACACGAAGCAGGTTTGAATTCGTTGAAGTGAAACTTTGCTGGCTTGTTAGGGGGGAAATTTATTGTTTTGGTTTTCGTTCTATACCATTCCCACACAAAAGCGTTCCCCATCCCATGTTGAGTGAGTTTTCCACTTCATGTGGTTACTTCTTTTTTATTCGTTTCAGCTGAGGATATAGCCGATTACGCAAATTATTGGGAAAAGGCGGCTTAGCGCCAGCGTAAGCCGATTGTGGGAACGCTTTTGTTTGACTTCTTTTATTTCTCACCTGTTCCAGATATGATTTGAAAATTACTTTCTATCAAGATAATATATTAATTTACGAATAAAAGGATGATCATTAAATCGAATATATAGTCCACCGTTCATTGTTCTCAGTAATAGTAAATCAGTTTCCTACGAAGCATGACAATCGTTTAATCTAGTCAGATGACTAAGACATGATTTGCTTATTGTATGGGCAAAATAAAATCTTCAAAGCCAGGAAGTTTTTCTTCATTGGAAACTTTTCACATTATAACTTTTTCCTTCTAATAGTTTCCTTAATTTTGAGATGAAAATGTGAAAACAAAAGTATTTAAGCTCACCTTACTTTGGTGTACCAAGACATGTCGTCAACGAAATAAAAACTATTTTTCAGTATTTAGACATTTTGATTTATTTTTATTCTGAGACCCAGTACTATTCTAAATTTTATTTGAATTTATTAGTTATTGGGTGATCTTTGGAAAAAGATCGATCTTGACGAATCGATTTTATAAACGGCGTAGGGATCGAATCATTGATAAAATCGGTACCAAAGAATCGATCTTTGAAAAATCGAATGCCTTTTTTCCAATTTGTTTACTCGTGTTGTCTTTTCTTTAAACACAGGATAAACATTTCACATTTCTATTCGAACACCAAAGGCATTTTATTTTGATTTTCAGCATGAAGGTCAGCAAAAACTACCCCAGAAAAAAAATATTTTCCAGGGCATTCATCTTGTACCGTCATGGAATTATTTAATAAAATAAATTAATTGAACATTATCATTATTACCATCCAACAACTAATATCCATCCGTACCATACCACATGACCACTTGTTTGTAATGACCTAGCTTACAAAATTGATTCTCCTAAATTTTGACATAATGAACCAAGTATAATACATTTTCAATTTAATTTTTTTCCATTTATTGAGATATTATTCTATCAAAAGTGAGTCAATAGATGTACTATTTATCAAATTACTCAAGAGCCGTTACAAAATACTAATGTGTTGTGTGATAATATTATATTAATAGGTAGCATGTAGTTGGTTCGCTCTGGCTGCAAAGCTAAAGAAGTTTTGCGTGTCCAGCAGCTACATAATTTTGTTTTTCACTTTATTAACGAATCTGGATACGAAATAAACAAAGATGTGGACTCACAGCATGGAAGGGAGGATGTTATTGAGAAAGACTTGGTTATGGAGGATAGAAATTTAAGAGACAATAATATTCTAGGTGACACTTTTTGACTTGGTTCACTCTGGCTGTACATTTTTTTAAATTTTCTCCGATCATAACACTTTAGAACAAGCAAGAAAACAAACAATTGAACAAATCTCGGATATTTATCAGGAGAACGTAGATTCGCCGCCGTATCTAAAAAAACGTAATCCTGCTGATTCTCAATTTTGGAAGAAAAAACCACGTAAGCGTAATATAAATGCAGGCAAATCATACATCAACATACGAGGGGTGGTAGTTGCGGCTGAGAAGATTCAAGCCAATTACTTCTATTATTGTCCAAAAATTGTTCATAACAAAATGTCTTTTGAGCAACGTCTGTGAAATTTCAAACAGTTTTACGAAAAAGCATCGTGAGGAACACAAACAGCATTTATTGCCAAATCAACTCGTATTTCAATAGTTCAACGGAGGAACGTTTTCTATCCAGATCAGTGGGAGAAGTTGCCTCATCTTGTAAGCAAAACAAGAAAAAGTTTTTTGTCACTACAATAATAAGCAACTATTTTTTCTCCACTGAAGCGTTGCTAAAGTTATTTATCAATAGAAAAAAAGATAAGAACAAAGACAATGTGAACTATCTAAGTATGAAAGTAATTTTTGTGGTAAAATCGAAACCCGGAATACATATGTTTAAGTATAGTTACGGCCCAGACGATCCATTCTTTGAGTTAGACATGAGGAAGAGATTAGGAGCCCTTCACCTTTTTTAGTCAAGCCAAAATGTAACTTTTACATCTAAATGGGCCAAGTACTTTCCGTGCGAAGTACAACGACATCCAACATCTAATGAAATATGTACCTCCTGTAAACCATGAATTCTTCATGAAGGTGGTTCCCGATTATCAAAACACTGTTGATATTGATTACGACCTGATCAGCGACGAAGAATCATAAGTTTTTCTCAACCATTTTAATAGTATTATTTTAGTAATAATTCAGACTAAAAATACATCCAACCACACTGAACCGAAACCCATATTCTTTAACTTTTATTCTGCCAAAGTGAACTGAGTGCATGCGTACCAATACTGAAAGTAATTTTTTTCAATAATTATGCGTTATTTTACAGACATTCATAGTCTCAGTGCTTTGTAGACATCCTGCTTGTAACACTTGAGCGATAAAATAATAGATTTGATCAACTACGGCCAATTAGAGGGAGCCCAAACTTCAAATTGAAATATCTCAAAATAATGTTTTTGGCGCTTGCTTCGTTCTGGCAGAACTCCGACCAAATATCGATCCATGATCGCCCAATCCTAGTACAGGGCGGAGTCGATTATATGCAGTCTCGATGGAATTATATGCAGATTCCATCGAGACTGCATATATGCGTATAAATGCAGATTTAAGATGGAAATTAGCAAGTTACAACAAAATGACGCATCAAGATCACCAAAATTATAAAATTCGCGTAAATTCGAATGTTGCGATACGTTTTGAACAGACCTCGTAGATCAAAAGTTATGAACTTTTGAAAAAAAAATATTTTAGGAAAAAATTGGAAAAAATATCTTTCGGACCACCCTAAAATCGAAAATAATAATAAAATAAAAAATACGGGTCTAACATTTTGCGATAAGGAACAAAACTATTAATTTTAACGAAAATCGGAGAATCACTACATCGGTTTGTCATGGAGAATGGCTATACACAAATATTATACACAAATTCACCTCTCGCTTGAGTAAATGCTGTACCAGTATGGGAGGGTAGCACATTTCTTTGTTATTTTTATGCTAATTTAATGTTATAAATCAGGTTGTCAAAAGATGTACTACAAATTAATTTTGGGTGTAGTGTTATCCAATCCAATATTGGAACCTAGTTTTCTGGATTGAATTTCAATAAAAATTAAATCTGAATAGCGATGGTGTTATGAAAATTGGATAACTCTACAGTTGGATCAGATGTCGATATGCTCGACCCGCAATAAAGCCATGGAATGCCCACAGTATCGTTTTGAACCCAATTGAAAAATTGTGGGCAATCATCGGCAATAACAAACAAGCCTATTGTGCAGCTCTGTGAACGGCGATAAGGACCCACAGCACATACATATCATCGACAGCATACCAAAGTGTCTGAAATTGGTAATTGAAGCCAAAAGAGGTCACATTGACTACTAAATATTTGTTGTTGTTTGTTTTTCGTTGAAAATTTGATGTTTTGTCATACTTACTGAACTATGTATTAAATAAACGTTTGTTACTTTATTGTTTTTTTTAATCATCAACGATGTTTGGGGGCAAAATGAGGGCAAGTTCCCCTTTTTGTTTAACTTACAGGGTGCCGGGGGACAAACAGATCATAAAACACGTCTCGCCATGTTTTCGTATTTCCCTCCCATTAGGCTGAATCCTAAGTAAACAAAGTTGACACGATAACGATTGTCCGCACCGCATCGATTTCAATCTAACTTCTTACACGTGTTTTTTCAATCATCATTCTCGATTTCAATCACCTTGAACTGGGCTACCACCATGTCATCGATCAGCACAATTGTGATTTGGTACCATTTTGACCGGGGGGAACATGCGAAAGAAGACTTCTCCATTCCATCTTTTCGGGATCGGGTTGACTGTCATATCAGCTGTTCGGAACCGGAACGTGTGAATGCGATTTTATAGGGTAATAACTCGATTTCTAATCGTCTGTTATGAGTGAAATTATGAGGGAATTTAAATGGAGAAGTGTTTTCAACAATAGGCACTGAAATTTAGCACATTCGAAAAACTTTCTCTTGATTCTGAACCGCACGTTGTATTACACGAAACTTTAGCTAAATTTTAATAGATACTCGATCCATTATTGCGAATGATTTCGATTGAATGTAGTATTAATCTGGAAAATCATAGCCATAGTATTTTCCGTTCTCGATTTATCTACTTTCCAACACTGCGATATCATATACAATCGACCTATGTTCGTCCATATATAATAGGGTGCCAACTAATGTATGGGAAAAAATCGACCCTAAAGTTTCAAAAAGTTACCCTATACAAAATGTTCACCACCTCGAAAAAACCCTATACAAAATATCAGCTCCTAAGGGAGAGTGGCGCAAAGCAGTCAAAGTTTGAGTTTTTTGAAAATCGAAAAAATCGGGAAGTAAAGGAAATCTGGGTTTTCGAAAAAAAAATTTAATGCCAAATGTCTTAAAATTGCACGTCGAGATCTAGTGTCATCTTGAACTTTTTTTTGTCAAAAATCGACGTTCTAGGACTTAGTTCTTTTTCGGAGTACGAAACGAAAAGTGTGGTTTTGGGTGCCATCTCGATTTTTCATTCGGAACTTGCTACGAAATGTTGATTTGCACGATAATATACCCTATGCGAAATATTAGCTCATTCGGACATCATTTACTGGTGTCGCAGACGTTAGAGTTTCGGTTGGGCGAAAAATCACAGGAAATCGGGGTTTTAAAAAACAATGAAGCCAAATGTCTTAAAACTGCATGACACGTCGAGATTTAAAGATATAAAAAAAAATTGTCAAAAATCGTTTTTTCAGGCGGAAAAATGGCAAAGTGCCAAAAAAACATTGTTTTTGACAAAAAAAATTCGAGATAACTGTAAATCTCGACGATTAATGCAATTTTAAGACATTTGGCATCAAACTATTTTTTTTAAACCCTCGATTTTCGGTGATTTTTCGTTTTTCAAAAAAACTCAAATTTTAACGTTTGTGACACCTGTAAATGAAGTCCGAATGGGCTAATATTTTGCATGGGGTATATTATCGTGCAAATCAACATTTCGTAGCATGTTCCGAATGAAAAATCGTGATAACTATGTTTATTGGCACTCAAAACCATACTTTTCGTTTCGTACTCCCAAAAAAAACTAAGTCCCAGAATGTCGATTTTTGACAAAACAATTTTTTCGAGATGACACTAGATCTCAACGTTTCATGCAATTTTAAAACATTTGGCATCAACATTTTTTTTTAAAACCCCGATTTCCTTTACTCCCCCTTTGGGTGATTTTTCGATTTTCAAAACACTCAAACTTTGACACCTTTGCATAGGGTGTTTTTTCGAGGTGGTAAACATTTTTCATCGGGTAACTTTTTGAAATTCGAGATGACCATTTTCATTGGCACCCTTTGAGAGTTTATAAGTGGAAGAGAGAGCTCCTTGAATCATAAGTGTACCTGTAAAATTCCGACTCATTGTTCTCATGTTTGGGCTCCTGTTGCAAATTGTGCCAGTAATGTTGTCTTGCCAAATTAGGATTTCCTGCTCTTTGTTGTTATCAGAACTGTATGAATATTCGCTATATTGATATACAGACAAACCTTTTTTTGTGCGGGGTATAGGGACCACACAAAAAAGTCGCATAAAAAAAATCGTGCAAAACTTCACCAGCAGCTTTAAAAAATCGTGTTCGGTACACATTTTGAAAAAACTTTTTTTGTGCGGTAGTTGTCAAATCCACGCCATTCACCGTTCAATTTCCTTTTGGTTCCCTGCTTTGCGATGGGACTCTTTGCCTTTTTGGTTGCGCGTGGCTGTTTCGTGCTTTTAGTTGCATGTCGAAACGTGTTGCTGCTTGATATCATGTCATGCAAAAACTTAGAAAAACTTAGAGCATTTGATGAGAGGAGAGGAATGATTAGAGAAGTGAATAATTGAGACGCAAATATGCTTTTTTCGCACTGAAATGCATATAAAAAATCGAAAAAAACTAAATGGACGATAACTTCGTCAAATATGCTTCTTTTCATACACCGCACAAAAAAAAACCGCCCAAAAACAGGTTTTACTGTAATGAATACATTCAAATGCTACCGTTTTGTCTCATATTCCGAACAGTCTCGAATTCCGAACACTCCATTTTTAAATGTAAATTTACTAAACTTTTATGTTCTAAATAATTGAATAATGAAAACACAGATATTCTTTGAGGTATAGGCTTCATTTTAACATCATTTACAGGTATCGATACAGCCTATGATTCATAATATTAAGCATTTGCAAAAAAGTGACAGTCAAACCAATGATGAAATGTTGGCGTTAGCAAATTCTGTAAAAAACAAGCATTGTTAATTTTTCAGTTTTTGTAGTTTTTTCAACTATTTTGTTTGTTGTTTTCATGTTAAGTGCTTGGAATGGTAAGAATCTACAATAAATAGATGAAATGAAATGATGAAGAATGAAGATTTCTGCATAAAATAGAAATTTTCATTAAAATTAGTGTTCGGAATATAAATCAAGTTTCGACGCATGATTCAAAGTGCGAACACTTCATTTTTAAATGTGAATTCACTGAACTTTGATGTTATAAATAATTTAATATTCAAACCCCTGACATTCTTGAGGTTATAGACTTCATTTTAACATCATTCACAGGTATCGATACTGATATAGCACCCTTGGTCCCGAAACCGTGTAAAGTATAAGAAACAAATATAATCAATAATTACGAAAGCCCAATCCAATTTTTTGCTATATTTTTCAAAAAAAAAGCTAATTGACTTTAATTTGATATATCGGTCATATGTATCGGTCCAGTAGTTTCAAAGTTATGATATTTTTTTGTAAATTGCATTTTCGCTGTTCGAAATTTGAGACAAAAGTGTTCGGAATATTAGTCAGTGACAAAAATTGTGTTCGGATTTTGAGACAAAAGTGATTAACATTTTTTTTTTCATCACGAATATGTATTTTTAAATCAATTTTCTTGTAGTCAAATGAAAAAGAAGGCTTTATTGTATCCAAAAATCAAATTAATTTCGCGAAAGAGTACCATTTTAAGTAATGAGACACTGTTTATTGGCTTAAGTGTTCGGCATATGAGACAAATCGGTTTAATGAATGCATTCAAACGTATTAGAAAATAAATTTTATTTAAATTATTGTACAACTCCAATCAAGTTATCGAGTCAGTAAACAAATAGATTCGTTCGAACAGCAATCGTAAATTGGACAAACATATAATTATACGATCAAAAGCCAAATGAGGTCCAATCTTCTAGAATCTATATAATCGAGATTTTAGAAACTGCTTGAATCAAATAGAACACTCAAAAACATTTGAATATCCGTCTCTTCTTGATATTTTAACGATAACTGGAGGACACGACTCATACATTTAATAATTAGAACCACCACCTATCATGAACGTATTTCCCACGCTAGTACACACCTATCTACATATATCATCACTAATTCGATTAACGTGTGGTTTGTTATCGCTCACCTGCCGGTTGTAAATTAACCCGACTATATGCGAGTACATCACACCACTTACCCTTAACTCACCGAAGAGAAAATTATTACCACCAGCAGTGGGTGAATAAAGTTCGATTCCCGCCTCATGTAACGTGTAATGTCACCGTTCCGGAAACGCTTGGTATTTAACTGGGTCGGTGGCGTTATTTGAGAATCGACCTTAATGAGTAGATGCTGCACTGTTTTGCTGTCCTGTACGATGTGACGCTCCAGTACAAGGCTGGAGGTGATGTGTTAGCTTTTTAACCAGAAAGTGTCACTCTTGATCCGAAGCAATAATACCAGATGGATAAAAATAAAATTTCCATCCATGTTTTCGCTCCCCATTTGCCTACCACCACCTCGAGGCATCACTGTGGGAGAATGTTTTTTGTTTTGCGAGATGAAACGACGCGAAGTTTTTCGACGTGCGAGATGAAATGTATATTTAGCTGATGAATTGTTTCTTAACTGGGCATTCGTACATCGTTGATCATTTTCCCATCGGGAGCACGTTTTTGCCAAACATTGTTGTCTGGGAATTGGGTCAATGTTTCGATCTTTGTGTAATTTCTTTTTCATTGCATGTTTTATATGAAGTTTAATCACCAAATACCTTTAGATTGTATGTGCGTTTGCACGTGAATTGAAACGATTGATGACGAGGAATGAGTGCATCAGAATAAGACAACTCAATTTTTGTGACGATCAGTGTGGTGATGGTACAATGTCTATGTGCACATATACACATTCCGACGCGAAAAACTGACAAATTTATTCTTTTTTTTTACGACGACATATCAACGGACCGGGATATGTATCGAGCTCCAAGCGATGCTAGAAATATTCTCTATTCGGTTCCGGACACAGCAAGTTTTCCTGGCTGTGTCAGCCATTAAAAAACAAAAACTATGTGTGAGTTTGCATCGTCTGCTGGTTTAGATGCCATATATTGTCTCCATGCTTGTTCTTCCCATTGAAGGGAATTGAGTTATAACAAATCCATTGAGGGGTTCAACATTTGACTCCGAACCGTCGCCAGTTCTAATCGATAGTTTTTTTACTGCGTGAGAATTCACTCCAGCATTCCTTCGTAAAGGGTGTGTCACATCAAATTGCATCACGGAAAAAACGCTGTAGTAATTCGCCCAGTAGACCGATCCTTTTGAAAATTTTAGACAGTAAAATAAAAACTATTAAACAACTTTTGGCATTTTCTTTTTATTCATACTTCGAGCCCAAGTCCGTATGCTCGCACCTCCCTCTTAACCCCGTCCATAAGGTTCTGTACAACGTCAGATTGTAGTTTTTTTGAACAGAAATCCATTTTCTCTTGAAGTCCGCCTCCGATTTGACAACTTTTGGGTTCTTCCGGAGAGCCTGCTTCATAATCGCCCAATATTTCTCTATTGGGCGAAGCTCCGGCGCGTTGGGCGGGTTCATTTCCTTTGGCACGAAGGTGACCCTGTTGGCTTCGTACCACTCCTACACGACCTTTGAATAGTGGCACGAAGCGAGATCCGGCCAGAAGATGGTCGGGCCCTCGTGCTGCTTCAATAGTGGTAGTAAGCGCTTCTGTAGGCACTCCTTAAGGTAAACCTGCCCGTTTACCGTGCCGGTCATCACGAAGGGGGCGCTCCGCTTTCCGCAAGAGCAGATCGCTTGCCACACCATGTACTTTTTGGCAAAATTGGATGGTTTCTGCTTGCGAATCTCCTCCGGAACGCTTAATTTGTCCTCTGCGGAGAAGAACAACAGGCCCGGCAGCTGACGAAAGTCCGCTTCGACGTAGGTTTCGTCGTCCATTACCAGGCAATGCGGCTTCGTCAGCATTTCGGTGTACAGCTTCCGGGCTCGCGTCTTCCCCACCATGTTTTGCCTTTCGTCGGGGTTAGGAGCCTTCTGAACCTTGTATGTACGCAGGCCCTCCCGCTGCTTGGTCCGCTGGATGAATGAACTTGACAAATTCAGCTTATTGGCGACAACCCGGACCGAACTTCTCGGATCACGTCTAAACTGCTTGACTACGCGCTTGTGATCTTTTTCACTGACGGAGCATCCTTTTTTGCCGTTCTTCACCTTCCGGTCGATGGTTAGGTTCTCGAAGTATCGTTTTAGTACTCTGCTGACCGTGGATTGGACGATTCCCAGCATCTTACCGATGTCCCGATGTGACAACTCCGGATTCTCGAAATGAGTGCACAGAATTAGTTCACGACGCTCTTTTTCGTTCGACGACATTTTTCCAAATTTACGAAAAATTGACAGTGAAGCATGGCCAACGTGATCTATACACTCTTATCTGATTATAAGCGAAAGCTGAAGATATAATTCCTAAAAATTAAATTTCTACAGCGTTTTTTCCGTGATGCAATTTGATGTGACAAACCCTTTATGCGACAACTATGTGAACGAAAATTTGGGTAGATTGTATTTTGGTTGGTATTTTTCCAGTATTCACATTGGATAAAACACTTTATATCATCGATAAGTTATGAATGGCCTAAATTATCGGTTATCGAACGAGATAAACATCATTTGGAGGGTTTAATGTGGAAAATGGAATGGAGCTGGGGATAGCCCAACCTGAATATTGATGGTTATATATGGTTATATTTTCTGAATTGTATTGTTCAATTCCCAATCGGATTGTTTCGTGTTAGAAATTTTCTTGACATTCCATGAAATACATACGTAAAAATTCTATGCTGTGGCACAGCCAATCCATTTTGCTCTGTTTTTTTTCTATTATCTTGTTTAAATAAAAAAATGTTTGAAAATTAAACAATTGAGAAATTTTCAAGCATTAGCTAAACGCTGGAGTCGAATTAACCTTGGAATTTATTTATTTATTTATTTTTATTGTCGTCAATCTAAATTGTAGACCGATACATTCTTAATACTACTTAAAACTACTTACTTAAAACTAAAAATCTAAAGAGAGCTGGCTGGATAATTTATTCGTTTAATTTAAAAGACGATTTTAACAAGTTACAGAATCAATTTTTTTTATTTATTTATTTATTTCGTTAAACCAGCGTAGACTAAATATGCTGCCCAAATATTACAGTGAAATTTAACGATATCTTATGTTATTCAGATAGTCTTATAGGCATATGGAGGTTTTAGGGTGCAATAAATGCTTCTATGGTTGTTAGACTCTCCACCCCCCTCTTTAAGGGGGGTGGGGGGCTCTATCATACAAATCAAACACAAATTTCTGCATTACTCGAGAATTATTCAAGCAAATGAAGCCAAATTAGGCATATGGAGGTTTTAGGGTGCAATAAATGTTTCTATGGTAGTTAGACTCTCCACCCCACTCTTTAAGAGGGGGCTGCCATACAATTGAAACACAAATTTCTGCATGACTCGAGAATTATTCAAGCAAATGAAACAAAATTAAGCATATGGAGGTTTTAGGGCGCAATAAATGTTTCTATGGTAGTTAGGCTCTCCACCCCCCTCTTTAAGAGGGGGCTGTCATACAAATGAAACACAAATTTCTGCATTACTCGAGAATTATTCAAGCAAATGAAACCAAATTAGGCACATGGAGGTTTTAGGGTGCAATAAATGCTTCTATGGTGCTTAGACTCTCCACCCCCCTCTTTAAGGGGACTCTTTAAGCAAACGAAACCAAATTTGGCGTGTGGAGGTTTTAGGATGTAATAAGTATTTCTATGGTAGTTACACACTCCTTCCGCTCTCTAAGGGTGGGCTGTTATTCAAATAAAACACAAATTTCTGCATAACTCGTAAATTAATCAAGCAAAGGAAGCCACTTTGGCATGTGAAGGTTTTACGGGGCACGAAACGTTTCTATGGTGAATACACTCCTACCCCCTTCTCAAAGGGGGCTGCCAGACAAACGGAACACAAACTTCTGCATAACTCGAGGTTTTTGGGTATGATAAATGTTTCTATAATGGTATGACACCCCTCCCTCATCTGGCATGAAGAGGGGCTCCCATAAAAATATTACACATATTTCAACCAAAAATATTCCAACCAAACGGAAAAAAGGAAAATTCGGAAAATTAAGGAAAAGAGAATTATGTCTGAAAATAATCTGATATTATAATGATGAGTTTTGTTAGAAACTAGGAAGACTAGGAATTTTATAGTAAAAGGTCGAATAGAAGATCAATCAATGAACAGTTCTGCGATTGCACCCATGAACTTGCTCATAGTAAGAAAACGTGAATGTTTGAAGGTATTGATAACAAAAATCAAATTTTGGGCGGGACGAAGTTTGCCGGGTCAGCTACACTGAGAGAAATAATTAGTAAATATAACGAATTTTTTGGTAAATACTACCAATCTATAGTCATTTTCGACCGTACTAATAAACACATATGTCAAGCAGAACCATGATTCGGAAGCCCAATATCGGCTACATTTTCTCGCCAAAAATGCACGTATCAGAATTATATCCTTATTATACCTCCGTATTGCCTTATGGGAACAATGAAAATGGTTAATACGCGCTTTTCTCACCAGTTTTCAGATATGACAATATCCAAGCTTACTAATGTTATCGAGTAAAATATACTAATCTCTGGTAGGGATGCGGGTTTGTTGACAATATGTACAAAAAATTTGTACATTCTACTAATTTTGCATTACCAAATGTATTTAGTAGTTTTCGACCGAGGATTTTTCTAAGGGTAGTATAATAATATAATATTGAAATAATTCTATCAAACGGAAATCGTCATTTGAAAGAAGTGCCGTGAATGTTAAATTATATCGCGGCGGTTTCCGGCACGATCCAACAATTGACTACAGCGAACTGTTTTTGTATGATTCGAGTCCATCGTTGCGCTAAATTGTCATTCGGGGAAACCAGGACTGTGTTGTGCAGATGGCAAATTCAAATTTGCCTTTAAATGATTATTGTTAAAAAGTAGATTGATTCCAATATTTAGGGAAACATTTTCCCTAACATACTTAGATTAATTCGACAATTTTGGAATTACAAAAAAAAAGATGTAATGATGATGGTTTCGCCTCCTTCCCCTACAGAGGTTTGAGCAAGACGAATTATCTGAAAGATATTTTTTCTTAGTAGTGAAACCAGTTTAGCAAAAACTTCTGAATTCATCTACAGATATAAGTTAAAAAATTGCAATGTCGGAAGACAAGCCAATACTCAGTATTGTCCGCCACAGAGCCGATCCCGACAAAGCCCCTGCAGCCAATCGGTCCACCAAGGTACAAGACTTAGAAGTTTGGCTAAGATGAACTCAACATCCAACATGTTCCCGATGTAAAAACCATCGACCCTGTTGTTAATGTCTTATTTTTATTACCCACCCATGGTTTTGCTCCTGAAATTTCCTTCGACTTGCACTGTGGTCACGCGTATTCTAGAGCTTGCCCCTCGGAATACATTCAAGGCGTGTTGTTTGGCTTAAGAAATCTCAACTAAGTATTAATAAATGACGCTAATTAATGCATACGTTGAGACGGCAAGAGTTCCACAGGAAACGTTAACGCCATTCAAAAAGAAGGTTTTGCTCCTGGTCGCATCGTGGAAAATCATCGAATTATCATATATTGATAAGGTAACTGCGAGTTAGATAAACAAATTAAGAAAATCTTCGGTTATATTTTTTCACTTCCGAAACCTTACACTAAATACCGTTTTCCAGTGTATTTACTGATATGAAAAAGACCGACAAGTTGGGTTAAACGAACATATGGTTCTGGTACGACAGACATGTGACAACCCTTGTTTATTTTTTGCGCTTAAGCAGAAACGTAAACACAGAGAAAGAGAAAAAGAAAATAAAGTGAAGAAAAATAAAAGAGAGAAACAGAGAAGAGAGAGAGAAAAAAAGAGTCAGTGAAAGTGAAGAAAGAGAAAGAGAAGAGACAGAGAGGAGAGAGAGAGAGAAAAAGAAACAGAAGAGAGGAGAGAAAGAGTAGAGAGATAGAGAGAGAAAGGAAGGTAAAAGAAAGAAGAGAAGAGAAGAGAGAGTGAGAAAAGAAGAGAATGACAGAAGAGAAGAGAAGAAAAAGAGAGAGAGAGAGAGAGAGAAAGAGATAGAAAAAAAAGAAAGAAGAGATAGAGATGAGAGAGAAAAAAAGAAAGAAGAGATAAAGATGAGTAACATCCGTATCTCTCACGCTCAAGGTCACGGGTTCAATTCTCACTCCCTACATTCTTCCAAAAATTGAAGTTAAAGTGACGAACCAGCCAAGTGTTGAATGTCACAATAATTTAAAGTTATTAGCATTCAAAATGGACTATAATAGAAAAGAGAGAGAGAGGGAGAGATAGAGAGAGAGAGAGAGAGAGAGAGAGAGGAAGAAAGAAAAAAAAGAGAGAGAGAAAAAAAGAAAGAAAAAGCGGAGAAAAAGAAAGAGAAAGAGAGAGAGAGAGAGAGAGAGAGAAAGAGAGAGAGGGAGAGAGAGATAGAGATAGAGATAGAGATAGAGAGAGAGAAAGAGAGAGAGGGAGAGAGAGGGAGAGAGAGAGAGGGAGAGAGAGAGAGAAAGAGAGAGAGGGAGAGAGAGAGAGATAGAGAGAGAGAGAATGAGAAAGAAAAAGAGAGAGAAAGAGGAAGAAAAGAGAGAGAGAAAGAGCGAGAGAGAGAGTTTCGGCTGTCCTGCTTTCGGCAGCTCACACTAAATACTGCGTCCGATTCTCGCTTTGGACGAAATACACATTGCATACATTCTGGAATTCCTCATATTCCTTCACACATTCTGGGAAAAATAACAGTGTTATTTCGAGAAACCGTGCAGAAAGACTTGAAAAAACGTTTGCCAATGCATTGTTGTATCAAATGTCACATAATCGGTGTACAAAGGGTACATAATCGGTGGCCATGGAATTTGAAACACCAGAGAGTAGGAGTTCAGTGGAGTGCGTTGAATATGCCTGGCGTAAGCCGACATGGCCGACATAGTGACAAATTCAGACACACACTACTTGATATGACGGTTAGCGCTTCTGACATTCAAAAGTATAAGGAAAAAACGAAAAACATAACGTATTTTGGGGTATTTTGCGTTTTGGAATTTTGTTCAATATACCGTCACCATAGGCACTCAGATGACATTTGAATTCCGTGTTGAAAAAAAATTCTCGGTTTCGTCCAAAAATGAGCCCATTTTTTGTAAGAAGTGAAGCTCTACCAAACCATGTGTCATCGTCCGGAACAAGTGATTGTGGATGGGTGAGGTTCCAAATTTTTTTCCAAAGTTCCTTCGACAACTCGGCTTAATTGTTTCAATTATTGTGGGCATCGTTCAAGTAATGTAATAATTGCGTTAGGTTAGATAAGTTTATACATTTGAGCGAAAGGACACGTAATGATTTTCTGAGGGAAACGGTTGCGCTTCAACATGACTATACTTACAAGATGGTCCAATGCGATTTTAATACTATTTACGCGATATTTTGTAGATGAATAAGAATATGCTATAAACATCTATTTTTCTCTAAACAGTTCTCAACAGTTTAGCAACATGAACCCAAACGTAATCATGATGTAATATTATGGAAGTGTATCTGTTCGCATATTCGGTGTATTTTTTGGTTCTATGCTGTGAAACTCACCAATGATAGTTTAACTTCGTTACCCCGTGGATGAAACCCTCTTGACCCTACCAAACGCAAGGCATTACTTAGGCGTCTCGGATATTCGGTTTTGATTAATTTGATCTAATAAGCCTGAAAACTGTCCAATCCATAAAACATTAAACAACTTTTTTTCGAAATAAATGTGTGAAGTTTATTTAAAAAAAAAATACCTAACAAACATTGTGCATGACCCCGGATGACTTCTCGAGAGTAGTATTTCTTTGCATCGATTGCTGAAAATTTTGAATGCATTGGAAAAAATCTTCCCCTGGATTGTGTAGTAAACACAACATTGCAAATTCCATTCAAACCTTACCTCAAAAGTGGGCATCTCTCCAAAAAATGATTCATTTGAATATATTAGCCCTTGTTTGTCACCTTGTAGCACTCGGGTCCCACACATTTAGTCACATTTTTCTGCCGACGCGTGTATATACTTAGCTCTCATCCCAAGAATAGTGGACAACGCCGCCTCTAGAGAAGACTGCGGTCTCATTTTGTTAACTGTACACAAAAATTGGCCTGTGTGTTTGCAGCGAACAATTTGGATTTGCCACAGCGCCGAGGCAAAGTGTCGCCCAATTCCGATGTGATCCAGTGTGTATACACTCAGCGCGTGACGCATTTCGGGAAATATCCGGAAAGACGGTGAAAAGCTGACGTGCGAAAGTCAGGCCTTTTTCAACTACTTCATGAGTGTGTCTGTATACTTTGTCGGTGGTGCAGTTGCCAAATACCAAACCGCGCGCGGGTGTTGCCACCCGATGGGTCACTCCCTTAGTGTCTGCTTTGGGCGAACGTTGGTCATAAACGATGTGAAGAACTGTTCTAATCCAGGTAATTCGCGATAAGTAACGCTCTATCGTCAGCTGTTTTCAAGTCGCGGATGCAATTGTGTTTATATTTCAATCGTAATCGCAGCGATCAGAGTGGGGGAGTATGTGTCAATAGAAGGTGCCGAAATTGCCCATTCGAAACATTCATATGTATCAGCATGTGTGTGACCAATATAATTATATGCTTGAAGAACTATTTCTAGGAAATATAGGACTGATGGAAGCATAAGTAAAGTATAACAATGTGAATCGAGGCACTTGTATTACGAAATGTAGTTTTATAAATCGCTCCACATCATATTTCCTTTTATGTTCAGCATAACATTTGTGACCATCGTGAAATATTCACAGTTTTGTTTATGTGAAATATCTGAATAAACCTCAGAAGAACAATCCCCTCTCCCAAAGTAACTTTCAAGCATCACTTACTCGACAATTGTATGCAGTTGTCCTGTGTGTTATTGTTCTTCCGCCAGTTATGATTCGTGCACCGACTTCCTCTTCGCAGGAACCCCACCGTGAACATTGTCACCACCGGCATTAAAAAAAATGAATGGATGTTTCCAACGCTTGTTTAATTTTATTGTCGTCTCCTGTGCAATAACGATATGTCGCTAACAGATATTATCTCATCTTGTCTTGTTGCTATGATTTTACAAGTAAAGAAATCCACTTACGTTCCAAGTGAAAATTGAAACATGATTATGTATTCATTGATTTTGTTTTGCCCAACAGATTGTGATCCTGACTTGAAAAACTCCCCCGCTCGGGAATTGGAACATCTCATCGATCGTCTCGAGAGAATAGTAGATCGTCTAGAGAGGACAGTGTCGGCACGAGAGCTCGAGGAAACCCGCCGCATTCTGAAGGACGTTTGTAACGCGGGAAAGACTATATGCTCTGGAACGACAACCAACACTGAGGAAAATACAGGAACCGAAGAGGACGAAAAATTGCTTGACTCCAATTCGAACAGTGATCTGCCAACTGTTCTTCCTTCGACCCCGCCTCCATCAGCATCTTATTTGCACCAGCAGTTGGACAGCCTTGAGGCGACTCTTTTCCCTGAACTGAGCAGTGTTGAAGCATCGGTTGCTGCCAAGGATCAACCTCAACCTGAAGTCGAACAATCGCAAGATACCATACCAACAGTAATTTCGCAAGTAGTGTTAGATAAATCAATAAGTAGTAAGAATAGTAACAATCAAGAGCCAACTTCAGTATTAGAATTGACCGATCATCATCCGCTACCGGACAACGATTTCTGCGGCCCAATCGACGCAACCCAAACAAAAGTCATGAGCGTTAATGCGTACGAAGACATCGTTTGTGGCCCTTTGGCCAACTTCCTGGGTCTATCGAAGAAGATTGGAGGTGATGTGGCCGCACAAGCAGACCTCGTTAAGCAGGCCTTCGAGTAAGTATCAATGTTGCACCACAAAAAGAATGTCCGTTTATGATCATTTTCATGTACCCGTCAGAGTGCAACTTTCCTTTGTACGAACGGCCGCTGAGTCGAGCGCTCCGTCAACCAACGACCTGCAAAGCCTGCTGAAGCCAACCTCCGATCAGATTGCCGCTATCCAGGGTTACCGCGAAAAGCACCGGACATCGCCATATTTCAATCACCTGTCGGCGATAAGTGAGAGTATTTCCGCCCTCGGATGGGTCTGTGTGGTGAGTGCAGTAATCTTTGTTCATGCTTGCTGTAAATGATAAGATTGGCCTGTGCTTTGGTGACTCAGGGGAAATCATCGATTGTTTTCGCGGTTGAACTGATAAGTTTAAGATACCGAAAAAGTGCCCACGAATCGCAGACGTAAACATAGTGGATTGAGCAGAATATAGACGAATTATGATTTTCCTTGAGCTATTATTCTATTCAATAGAAATTGCGATTTTCAAATTAAATGCAATATTTGTATTAGATTGCGTAAAAATGCAAAGGTCACAGTAATAATCAGTTCATACATTCGCTTCGTTAGCACCAGAGCTGGTTATTTTGATAGGTTTTCTTAGAGATGATTCTCTTACTCAGCAGTGTTGAGCCTGGCCCATTTTGAAAACATCCGTTCTCGCTCCGTTGATTTTTCATTTCTTCACTTTTTTTATCTTAAGAGGCTTTAAACTTTGCAGTTCATTCGCCTCTAAAGTAGATTTTTCAAATTTTGCTGCGCATTATCTTCGTGGATCGGAACGCTGTGCGATGTTCCTAACCGCATTAATTGATATATGTTTTAGATTTCTAAATCTAATTTGGAAGCATAATCTTAGCATTAGTGCCATCGATTGCATAGTTATTGTTAATACGAAAATATTGCTGGTATCCAAGCAGCGTCGCCACATTAAATTCTGTAAAATTTTCGGAAAAAAAATTGTATATCTGTATTTTTAGCAAAAAAAATTGTATAAAAAAACTATTGGAAAAAATGAAAAGGAAGGTTTATTTTCATTTAGAATTTATATTTCATGTTTATGAATTGTTAAAGATGTATCAATACTTTGCCTTCATGTTCTACCTCTTTTTTTTTATTTCTGTATTATAGTGACTTTCAACACATTTGGCTGGTCCGTCACTTTTACCTTCCATTTCGGAAGAATGTCGGGAGTGAGAATTGAACTCGTGACCTTTAGCGTGAGAGGTATGGATGTTACCGCTACGCCAGATCGCCTCCACTGTTCTACAGTAATCGCTCACTAACTGGTCCAGGTTTAACCGGTCTGCTTTTTAACAGGGCGAACGTTAACTGGTCCTTGGACCAGTTAAAAAGCCGAATTTCGTAAACAATTGACGCCATTTTCAAATGGAAGATTTGCTGTGAGGGGCTTCGAATGTAATTTGGAATGTTATGAAAATTGACATTATTTTCGCATGACAAAAACATTGATTAAATTACAGTAAAATCATTTCTTCAAATTATATTTCATACCTGTTGTCGCACTCAATGCGAATCTTCCATTGAAATCCTTTTGTTTATCCAATTTCATGATTAACGCGAATCAAACAATTCATTGAAGTTCCCCTCGATTTTATTTGACGTTTTACACGCCGGACCAGTTAAAACGCGAATGTCGATAACTGGTCTTCCCTTTTCGCCCAGTTACCGAATGTTTACTGTACCTCTTTATTCTGACAAATAAAAAAATGACATATGGTTCAACATTTTTATAAATCAAGATATCTTCTAGACCCAACGAAAAAATATATGAGTAAGAAGATAGATTAAAAATGCACTGTAATAAATTTAATATTCAAAATTAAATTTAAAAAAAATTGTAAATTCTGTATCTTTGCTGAAAATCTGGTAGTCTGTATATACAGATTCTGTATCTCAAATATGGCGAAAAATTTATAAAATACAGTATATTCTGTATACGTGGCAACCCTGTACCCAAGAAGAGTCTGCAAGCATACAGACTGTAGTGAAAATGCAATGCTTCACTGAGAAGTAAAATATTGCTCAAGAGAGTAAGATAAAGTGTTCTGGTTTCCGAATTAGGCTGAGTGAATTCGGGTGTTACTATTGTTAGCTTCATCCCAAAATAAAAAGTTTGTTAATCTATTTGCTTTTGATCGTAGTTAAATCACTCTAAGTTACATTCAACGATGAGTTCCAGTGAGAGCCATCTAGTTGCAGACGAATTCAATATTCTCAATGGATTGAAAGTTTCAATTTTTCCTGAATAGAGCTGAACTTATGTTTTCACTTTGGGGTGTACGAAGAGCGAATGCGGTACAAACATATAGGGTAGATAGGGGCACTATGGTTCCCCTAAGAACGAAACGTTCTGAATCATGTAGGAACATCTATAAATTATGATACATATTAAAACCTCACGATTTGAAACGTTATTGATCGATGTAGATTGTATGAAAAGATTTCAATGTGATCAAAGTGATGGGACTACAATTTTACGTTGCTCAAATCAGGAACAGGGAATATCTGTGCATCGATAGCATTGGTTATTGCCACCCGTAGAGGAACTGAATTATGCCCCACAGTATCAACATAAGCCGTCCTGTGGAATATTCCATAATGGTTATTCCTTGCTCAGCACCCAGCGCTCATCTGGCTTTTTCTCCGCATTACTAGAATTTTGAAATTTTTGGTCTGCACCTGTTGAATAATGATAATAATTTTTAGTTTCTTTGCTGCTCCTATGGAAAAAAGATAGTTACTGGAATCACTGATGTTTTATCGACGTTAAATTTTCTGGTGGAGTGTTGTATTTCTGCTATTCGTCCTCCAGTAAATCGTAGAATTTCCCCACTGCAACGCGATTGAATCATTTAGATCTAGCGGCGAAGGTTGCTCCTTGTGCCCGAAGTGTGGGTGACACTTTCGAAAACCAGACACAATGCACAAAGGATGCTTGTCACACTATCGTACTTCTTTTCGCTGCTTCGGTGGCCGCGTTCAAGCTGGTCTGTGACCACTTTTTACAATCGGATGTTCTGATATAATTCCGCACCATGATTCCACATCTAACTATTTCCAACTATGTTTACAAATTTTGACAGCTGTTTTTACAGGTTATTGAAAAAATACCTGGTTATTATGTCCCGAGCAGGTATGCCCGAACCGATCTTTTACATAGAACGGCAAAGCAGCGCAATAAATCAGGGAAAATGTTCAGAAATAATACCAGTACGAATTGATATACAGAGCAAAGTCATAAATTTCAGCATGCTTATCTTGTTAACTTATCTTGTTAACTGCTTTTTTATGTTTTTCGTGATAGTCGGTCAGTGTGATATTTCTTTCAATATCTTTATACAACAATTGAATTTGAATACGGTTTTCACGGAGATACTTAATAAGAGTATTTCTAACACAATTGTTGGCAAATAAGTGTTATTGGTTCAATGAAAAGCCCAAACGAACGGTGGCCCATTTCGCCCCGCCTGGTCATATTACCCCTATCTACCCTATATGGGGAAGCTCTATGTATTGTTAGGAAATGTCAAAATCGATTTGGACAAAATTATGAATCCAACAAAAATCAAATGTCTGGGTTTTACTCAGCGTTCAAAATAATACAATTTTTGTTACGAGACCGATATCTAGTTTTTTTTATTTATACATTCTATATGTTCTCGAAAACGTAATGCTACGTCAAAACGTATCCATGGTTCTTTAAGATATTGGCAATCATTAAAACAAGAAATTTCACGAAAGTATAAGTGTTATGCCGCAAAAGGTACAACTATTCTCGGGGCAAGACGACCACTCTCCAGATTATTGAAACAAGTAACTATTGGGCAACTATAATGAATTATTTCAGTGTATTGCATTACCCTCAATAATGTATACCCATTTTAGCGTGTGTATAGGTGAAACATCATGATAAATGACAAAAATAAGTATAAAAACGGTATGTTTTTAGGCTTTTCATAGAATTATTGGAGTACTGAGGTATTGAGTCATTAAAAGATATTATTTGAACGCACGTAATTGACGAATTCATTTAGAATATACACACGACTCGTATTATTGGTTGAATAACTCAAGGTGCATTCATGATAAATTTGATTCTTTTTTTCTCAGATGCCTCAAATAATAGTTTTTGATTATTATAATTCCATAAAAGGGTGTCCATTGAGCACGTTATAGGTAATTCAGGGAAAATTACTCATCCCACTCTTGTCACACTCGATCTATAGTACAATTTTGCCGAAATCAATAATCCTCTATACGATTAGAATAATGTGGCCGTCTTTCTCCTAGTGGTGGCCCCGCATTATTTTAGTATCACCATTTGTATAGCTTTTTTTATTAATCATATAACATTACAGCTTCAATTTTGTTTACATTGTGTTTCATTATACTCCATGCTTAGGATGGCCGTCTTACTCCGTCCTCCCTTACACCTGCAAAACATTGAAAAGAATCAGAATAAAGAGCCGAAAGAGGACAAAAACCCCGAAAAACACTGAGAAACAGATTTCGACGCTGAGAATCAGATTACTCGCTGGTTGATAAAAAATTATTCCGAAAAGTCTTTTGCTTCAAACGACGAAAGTAACTACTCCCTTTCGAAGACGAACATTCCTGGACGTGATCGATACTATTGCTTGGATAGTTCCACTGCACCCCCGAACATAAAAAATGGGCGGATTATATCTATGATATAACCGCAAGGTTTACGTGGGACTACCGTCGTCTTAGTAAACATTTGTATAGTACTGATTAAATTATCGATTGAAAACACACCAAAATCTTCCTTGCCGTCAATCCGGGCTTGACGATAGTTCGGACCGGCTCACCGCGCTTCGTCCACGACTTTTTTCGCTTGAGGTTGTCGTACGTGATCCACTCTGGCACCCATACATCCAGCTTTTTTTTGAATCCAATCTTCAGCAAATGGTTCCAAACGGTTTTATGGTCTATACCCAGTTTCTGGCCAATCGAGCGAGTGCTCACATGCCGGTCTACTTGGATGATTTGAACGATTTTATCGGTTTCCACGACGATTGACCTACCAGTACGGGGTGTATCTTCGACAGCCACTACACCAGAACGAAATCGATCAAACCAATACTTTGCTGTGCGAATCGTTACAGTATCGGGTCCATAAACTACACGAATTTTTTCGGCCGCCTTCGTTGCAGTTTTACCTCGCAGGTAGTAAAAACGTAAAATATGGCGAATTTCTTGCTTGGTGGACTCCATCTTCGACGCGCTATAACTTGAGACTGAAAAGGACAATCACAACACTGTTAAAACGACAATTGTATCACAGATTGTCGTCTTTAAATTGCCGTATAGTATGACCCGATGCGATAAGTACAACACAAGATATGTTTAAGTGTTGTCATATATTGAATTGTTGATAGCCGATGCAATGCATAGTAAAGATGTGGTTGTTAATTATGTGTAGTAGGGGAAGCAAACTTTTCTAGGGCTGGAACACACTTCTGGAACAGATGATCTCGTGAATAAATAACGGAAGCGCAAGGTCAAAGGCGACCTAACACCTAACACGATTGTCCACGAAGAAAGATAATCTGTTGCTATAGCAGTCGGAAACTTGAAACAATCACGCCTTCGACACAACACTCTCTGTCGGGGGAGAATGTTCAATCCGTAAAACGATTCGAAGAAAAACGGAAAATTGCATCACAAGCTACATCGCTTTCCCTTCTCTTCAGGGCGTTTTTCGAACTGAATCCTTGCTTACCAGCAATTGTGTTGCTGTGAGCTGCTTCGTTTTCTTGTGTACTTGATTAGTGCTGGAGGTGAGAAACTAATTGTCTGCTCACATAGGCCTAATTAGACTTTTACTGGATCATCGCATCGCCGTCAACCTTGTGAACACTGGAATGTGGCATTTTCATAATCTGTAGGAAGAAAACTCTTACCCTCTAGATGAGTCTAGAATATTTATGGGTAGGAAATTGGAACTGAACGTAGGGGAAATAGACTAATAAGCAATGGGAAACAATGCTCATTTTTATGTGATCGCATTTCGACGAGCTGAGATATGCATTATTATCTCGTAAATAATATCATGTCCACGTTTTATTTTTATCTTATTCGGTTATTGATATCGGATATTCATATCAATAATATCAATCTACAGCAGTGGTTCCCAACCGGTAGTCCGCTGATGTCGTGAAGACCGCAAAGCTTGCCCACTGAGACCGCGTGTGTCTTATCCAAATTACATTTTCCGTTCGTTCCGCTTTTGTACTGATTTAAAAACTTCAATTGCTCTGATAATCAGTTTCTGAGTTTGGAAACAAAACAGGATTTGAAAAAAGACCAAAAAACTCTGTCAGAACCATTGTTGAACATACTTTATTCGATCATCAAAATAGTTAACCACATCATTAGGGTGGCAATGGATGTATGGGAAAAATTTCATCATCGAATTTCAAAAACCGACCATGTACATTTTGTTTATTAGCCCAAATAAATTATCTGTGCAAAGTTTCAGCTCGATCGGCCATGATTTAGGGGTGCCTCAAAGCGGTCCTCGAAAATATTCCATGGAGTAAAGGAAATTTGGAAAATCTAAATTTTTTTTTTCGGTGCCAAATGACTTAAAAATGTATGAAACGTCGAGATCTGGTGTCATCTTGAAAAAAAATTTTTGGCCGAAAATCGACCTTTTGGGACTTAGCTTTGAGAGGCAATGAAGGTATGGAAAAAAATAATCAACGAATTTAAAGAACCGATCATGTACATTTTGTTTATGGTCCAAAAAATTACCTGTGCGAAATTTCAGCTCAATTGGACATGAGGGGTGCCTCAAAGCACTCAAAGTTTAGATTTTTTGGCCACTCAGGCTAAGAAGATTTTCGAGGATCGAAAATCAAAACTTTGACCACTTTGATGCACTCCTAAATCATGTCCGATCAAACTGAAACTTTGTACAAGTCATTTTTTTTGGGAAAATAAACAAAATGTACATGGTCGGTTCTTCAAATTCGATAATTTTTTGACGTAGGACTACGTCTTTCATTTCTATACCGGGGTGTAAAATCAAAGTTTCGAAAACGAAAGCGTTACGCCGGAGACCGAGATTTTGAGCGTTAATAGCTCCTAAACAACTGAACGAAATGGTATGATAAACACTTCATTCGAAAGATAAAATGTCTACGCGTTATATACTTGTTACATTTTGATCCAAAAACTTGTTTCAATAGTCCTAAAATTGCTTTCAAAACAGGCTATTGAAATCACCAATCGGTATATAAGCGAGCGGCGCTCGGAAATCCACTCAGTTCTAATTGAACAGCGATTGGAGCATGTTGTCGCTGTTGCGGTGAAGCTCTTTATTTATCATGAAAGCGCGGATGAACGGTGTCACCAAGAGCCTGTTTGTGCACCCTAGGCCAGAAGGGAATCTATCAGGAGGAGAGTGATGCCACAAACGGTTCCCTGGGAAGACATCGCTACACACACATACACGCGCGGCTATTAACAGGTGGTTATCGAGTTGGCATTAACCACTGGTGGGCTTCCAGTATCGAGGAAAATGTGGAAATATCTAATCGTTACTGAAAATAATCTGCCAGTTCCTTTGGGAATTTTCAAAATATATTCATGTGAAAGAGTTTAATTAAATGTTTTCTATCCATGTAACACTGTGACCAAATATGTTTCAATCAAGTGCTATTAACAGGTGGTTATCGAGTTGGCATTTACCACTGGTGGGCTTCCAGTATCGAGGAAAATGTGGAAATATCTAATCGTTACTGACAATAGTCTGCCAGTTCCTTTGGGAATTTTCAAAATATATTCATGTGAAAGAGTTTAATTGAATGTTTTCTATCCATGTAACACTGTGACCAAATACATTAGGTTTTGTGATTTTTCAATCAATCGCAATCAACAGGATATCTTCTGAAGATTATTCTTCCCCATCAGTAGGATATTTCCGTATCCAATATTGGATGCATAAAACCTTGTGCCTCCAACGTAACGCTCTCGTTTTCGAAGTTCTCCAAATATTCATTCATTCAGAATGAATTCAGATTCAACTTCATACAAATGATCTCTAAATCAACGATAGTCCTACGTCACCCTAGCGGTTATACCATAGATATAACCCACTTCCTGTTTTTTTTCATACCTTCATTGCATCTCAAGGCTAAGTCCCAAAAGGTCGTTTTTTGGCCAAAAATTTTTTTTTCGAGATTTTTTTCGAGATTTTTTTCGATTTTCCAAATTTCCTTTACAACCCCCTTGGAAGATTTTCGAGGATCAAAAAATCAAAACTTTGAGCGCTTTGATGCACCCCTAAATCATGTCCGATGGTGCTGAAACTTTGCTTTGTCTATTAACCTTGCATAAAATTAATTTCGTTTTTATCGTGATGTGGCAATTTTTCATGATTGTCCCATGCGAAAGCAAAACAGAAACTGATGCTATTGACGAATTTACGTTAGATTTACAACCAGATGGCGCAGCGAGTAAAATGATGATGTTTTGTTTTTTTTTTGTTATTTAGAATTATTTTTTTAATTATTATTTTATTTTAGAATTTATCTTCAAATTTCCCGGTTTCACGTATTTTTTCTATGCAAAAAAGGTTAGAGAATCGCCATTTTACAAAGTGGTATGTATATTTTGTAGAATGGCTTGATATAAGTACTGTAACTTTTTTTTCAACTAGATAAACTATGAGTAGCATGTGTTGCGCTAAAAATACTGCAAATCCTTCTTGTATCAGCCCTTACATTTTCTATTATATAATCCAACTTGATATGATATCGATTTCATCACCATTATCCACAGTATTCATAACCTGTATTCATTATCAAACTCAAAATCTACTGGTTTGGAATAGACGATCACTTCATTCATTTCGCAACATACACTTATATTGGAGGGATCATTACTAGTCGGCAACGGAGACGGATTCAGAGAAACAATTCTCTTTTGGTTGGCGACATATTTTCATATAGAAGGCTTTTATTGGGTAGGTCTCATGTGAGTGCCTGTTCATATCACTGCGCTGATAGTATTGGGAAATGGCTGACAAGAAAATTAATGAAAAGATCAAGAAGATAGATCGTTTTTTGGGCCAATAAACAAAATGTACATGGTCGGTTTTTGAAATTTGACATGACCACCATATATAAGCTAGGAAAACTCGTTTTTTCAAGGGACTGTGCGATGAAATGGATTAAGATCACGACGTCCTCCTCTCTACACTACTGTACGCCAGCTATACAAAAACAAAACAGTATTCATGTGTGTTTCTGAAGTAAACGACAAGATCAAACTATTTTCGAAACTCAGAGAAGTTGATTGCAAACTTTAGTAGGCATAAACCTTTAGCATACCAGCGGATATTTATGAACATCTCAATTCGCCACACTTGAAGCTACAAGGCAAGCAAACCAATCTGATTCAATTCCAATCTGCCATGTTCGAGACGCAAAAAGCAAAAAAGTGTTGTTTTATTACGCAATTTGTTTTTTCCCCTTTCTTTCCCTAGTCTTTCCGTTGAAATTCAGGATGAGTAAATGGACGAGAAAACATGATTCCTCGACTCGTGATTTGTTCGATGAAATGAACTTTGAATTTTGAACCCCACGTCTGTTCATTCTTATTCTGTCTGGATTCTTATTCCGTTTTATTCTAACGGTTTATAGCTAAAAATCTGCACAAATGGCATCGTGGTAGGTTTGTTGCATTCTTCTTTGTAAACAAAAGCCCGATCTTTTTTTTATCAAGGACTTCAAGAAAGGAATTTGTCCGAGTTCATCCGAACATTGAGCAATGTTATATATCAAGGATTCCCTGGTAAAATTGCGAATTTCGTGTGGTATTTCTCCCCATGATGTTTTTTTCCGCGTGAAAATATTTCTAGTAGGCAGTACGATTTTTTCTCTGCGGTTATTTCTGTTGCTCTTATTCCCTTCGCGATTTTTCTCGGTCACGATCGGTTCCCGGAATAAATCGCCACAGAAAACGACTGCAACAGAAACCACCGCTTATAAAATGTGTAGTAGGCTATAAATATTGTGGCGCGGTATTGTATTTCAAAACAAGAATTAACCGGGCAAACGTATCGCCCCAGGCAAACGTAACGCCCCGGGCAGACGTATACCGTCCGACGCTCGCTAGAGCTCGGTCGGACATTGCTAAAGGATCGTATCCTATGTTTCAAACTAACCGGGCAATCAGTGGATCCCAGGTTTGCGTGCGAGACACCGCCGCTTCCGACGGCGGGTCGGCGGTGGACTCGGATTGCGTCATCTTGGCGGCATGGGCCGCCTCGATTCCTTATCCTCGCCAAATGGGGACTTCGTCCCCATTACATTGTCCTCAGAATAAATTTCGAAAAACGAGAACAAGAGAATAAATTTATAATAGAAATGTGAGGCACATGATGTTTTTCCCGCGCCAAATATTTCTAGCCTACTACACTTTTTCTAAGCGGTTGTTTCTGTTGCAGTTGTTTACTGTGGCGATTTATTCCGGTCACCGTCACGATCTCATGATATACTGCCTTTCAAAATATAAAAATTTGAATCTGTATTCGAGCGTGCCAATCTGATAGAGAATCTTTCTTTCACATCAACTTCAAAGTTTGATAAATGTCGACACCGTACTTTCAATAACGTGAATTGCTTCGGAATAAATAATTAACGAAAGAAAGACCAATAATTATATTCTATTCTGAGCTTTTTAGGCTATTCTGACAGTTCTCATTTCCAACCAGGAAAACTTTGGAAGGAATCCCGGTATATTTATTACGGATAGTTTTTATTGTGATAAAGTATAAAACTCAATGATGGACGGTATTCGACGGTATGGCAATTCACAAAAAACACAATTTTACAAAGGAACACCTTATTTCGAGGGACACTGCATTTATTGGGGACAAATATTTTACGATTAATCAATTTTAATTCTACGGTGGCGAACGAAAGCTCATCAGCTGTGTGATGCTGTTGTATGAGTGATGTTTCTTCGAAATAAACAAACGAGATAGGCGTATAGTCTATTCCGAAACACATGAAATCGAACTAAAAATGCAGATTTCTAAAACTTGTATTTTTGATTCGAACCAAAATTTGTATTCCGTTTGGGTTGGAGGAAATATGAGTTTTCCATAGCATTTGGAAATTTTTTGACTCAAGTGTAACTTTTGAAAAGGGCGTATCGATTTTAGTAGGATTGATTGATAATTTATATCCCAAAGGTATGAGTCGTACCGAAATATTGTCTTAGAAAGAGTTATAGAGTATTGATGTTAAAACGTGAAAAAATATACACTGAGAAAAAAAATTAGTACAACTATTTTTGATATTTGAAAAAAAAAACATTTCTAATATCAATGCAAAAAAATTAAATATTTTTTCTTTCGTTGAAGTAACAAATTATCCTTGTGCAGAATTTATTGGAATTTTCAAAACTGCCTTTCGATTTGCGGTACAATTGAATTATTGAATTATTCAACATCAAAGATGAAGGGTAATTTTTTTGACCAGTGTATTTTATTTTTTTTAATTTAAAAAAAATAAAAAATGCATATATGAATTTAAAAAAAATTAAATTGAAAGACAATATTCAATTTAATTTTTTTTAAATTCATATATGCATTTTTTTTTTAAATTAAAAAAAATAAAATACACTGGTCAAAAAAATTACCCTTCATCTTTGATGTTGAATAATTCAATAATTCAATTGTACCGCAAATCTAAAGGCAGTTTTGAAAACTCCAATAAATTCTGCACAAGGATAATTTGTTACTTTAACGAAAGAAAAAATATTTAATTTTTTTGCATCGATTTCAAAAAAAACAAAAAAAATGTATTTTTATGGTGCTTTACAAAATCCACTGTTAATCGGCAAATATCGCAGTAAGTTCTAATGTTCGCAGGCAAATTTTTAGCCTAGTGTATTCCCTAAACATCTGTGAACGTTTCATATTGATACGTTCAGCCGTTTTTTCTAGCCGATTTTTCAAAGTTTGGAGTGAATTCGAGGAGCATTTAATCGCAAATCGTATCCGAAATACACAATCCTACGCGACTCTCAGAATAAACGATTCGTAACTTTCGTCTTTATGAGTTTGTGGGTTTTTTGTCGATTCCATTTGGATTTTTTGCGGTAGAACGGGTCCGAAACGAGTACCGCCCTCAATTGCATAGGGTTCTCCCTGTATGCTCAGCAAATGTACCCTGTGTATGTTACCTAAAGTTTGCTAAACTTGTCACTCGTTTGCAATTAAAGGTCAAAATCATTAGTAACCTGTACGAATCTCATTCGAACTCTTCGCCAGGCACCAACTCCAGGGCCATATGTGAAGGAGATGAACGATGCTGGCCAATTCTACACAAACCGCGTGTTGAAGGACTGGAAAGAGAAGGACACAACCCATGTGGAATGGGCACGTGCGTGGATCCAGACCCTGACCGAACTGCAGCAGTACATCAAACAGCATCATACAACCGGTCTGGTTTGGGCTGGTAAGAACAAACCTGCAGCCGGTGGTGCATCTGTTCCTCCACCTCCACCTCCCGGTGGTCTCCCACCACCTCCACCGATGATGCCCATGGCAGATCTATCCATTGCCGATGCAGGAGACGATAGAAGTGCGCTGTTTGCCCAGATAAACAAAGGAGCAGATATTACTAAAGGTGAGGAAAAAGTTGTAAACTCTCTTGAAAAAGTCTATACTCAATTCAACATATTTTTTTACAAATAGGACTCAAAAAGGTAACCTCCGAAATGCAAACCCACAAGAACCCTTCGCTTCGTTCAGGCCCTGCCCCGTACAAGGCTCCAGCCGGCATTAGTAACGGAACGAAATCAGTTACAGCACCAAGCGCTACGAAGCCGCCTTCCTTCGTTCGTGATGGCAAGAAATGGTTGATTGAGTATCAGAAGGGCAACTCAAATTTGGTGGTTGAAGATGCTGAAATGAACAATGTTGTTTACATGTTCCGATGCGAAAATTCAACTCTTTCAATCAAAGGCAAAATCAACAGTGTCGTGATGGATTCGTGTAAAAAGTGCTCGCTTGTATTCGACTCTCTTGTGGCATCCGCCGAATTTGTTAACTGTCAAAGTGTACAGATGCAGGTTAGTTGGAGTGCAACGTAAATTAATAACAATGATGAACAAACATAACAACAAATATTTCCAACCCACAGGTCCTCGGTAAGGTTCCTACAATTTCCATTGATAAGACTGATGGATGTCAAATGTATCTGTCGGCCGATTCGCTTAATGTAGAGATTGTTAGCTCTAAATCATCGGAAATGAACGTTATGATTCCGAAGGGAAATAGCGGAGACTATGTAAGATTCTCGATGAAAATATGTTTTTTGTATGATAATGAATGAATTCTGATTCTTTACAGACCGAGCAACCTATTCCGGAGCAGTTCAAAACTATAATTAAAGGACAGAGCCTGAATACCACTTGTGTAGAAAGCCTTGGCTAAACTGTGCAATTTTTCAGACAGCGGGAAGTTATATCTGAGGTAACAAAAAAAAGCAACAAATTCAATATCATTTCAAAACCGTGTATTACTAAGAGAAGCCACAGTTGGGAACTTTTATACAAATGATCTAGTTAAAATAACTCACTTCCTAGTACATATAACTTCATCTTAAATACTGTCGCTAGTCATATCTTGATTTCCGAATGAAAGCGTTTGTCTGTACACTCAATTTGTGGAGCTTCACATCTTCGTTTAACAAACATTAGCCACCATTAATCGAATAACGCATTTAACATTTTTGAACACAAACATACATCCCCGATCAACATAGATAAAATAATACATGAAATAGTATCAAAGGATTTGATGTCTAAAAATTACCACTAACGAACATAACGTTAATCGTTAACATAGCAAAACAAAATTGATTTCGTGCGTGTAAAGTCCCCGTCTCCAAAATTTGTTAACTTTTAACGCTTCCAATAATTTTGGCGCCAACCGAGGGTTCGGTTTTCGCTTCGCGAGTTCTGTATGGTGTATTTGGATATGACTACGAATAATCATCTGTCATTCGCTAGATTAAACAAAAAAAATAGTATCATATCTAGCTTTATTAACAATTGAACGGAGGAACGCACTATATAACCTGTTTTTATTAACGTCGAGTAAAGTTCAGCAAAAAAAAGCGAGATAACAAACTAAAACAATTTCAAAATTAATTAGAAGCTAATAAACCATGCAAACCAAGCATGTGTTTTACATAACTGAATACACTTTGAAGGAAATCATTTTTTGGAACTGGTTTGTATTTGAAAACCGTGAACAAAAATAAATATTATAATGATATTCAAGATGTAGAATTATTCATCCGAAATTCGCTCCCAAGAGTTTTCTGTTGTCGACGGTACGAAAGAGAATAACTGGACGGTGACCACGCGGACGATCGAGGATTCAATCCCACCCTGGACAATTTTTGAAATGGTATTTTTCAAGGCTAGAGGCGGGGGGTCTTCGTAGCCACTTGGTTACGCGTTCGCTTACCAAGCGATCGATCGTGAGTTCAAACTCAGGGCCCTCAATTGACCATCTTTGTGTTGTTATAGAATAACTACGTCCACGCAACCATCATCAGCGATGGAAATCGATCCACGGTGGAACAAAGATCGATTCATCCATACAACTGCTCTGCTCTGCAAGAAACATCGGGCGGCTGTTCTATGAATAACCCAACAATGATCAATATCAACTGTCTCCGCTGTCCGGTCTGCTGAACAATGGAAGAACAGAAAGAATACCCTTACGCCTAAATGGCTACTACTGTGTAATTTACCATAATGTAATGGAATAGAAAACTTAACGCCTAAATGGCTACTACTAACTACTGTGTAATTCACAATTTGTAGAAACATAAACATATGTACATGTACACGATTAAACCCGGCTCTGTTACAGCTAAATGCTAATGAGCCTAATAAATAAATGAGATAAAAAAAAAGGCTAGAGGGGGTTGAACTTGAAAGTTTTAAGCCTTCACATCACAATAAGAAGTTCTTTTGGAATGGACTCATCCAAAACTCGCAGGTTCCCTAACAATGCGAAGGATCCTCATGTCAGCTATTCGGTATGGCACTAGTAGGTGTTATCTAATAAGAGGTTTTCAATATACGACAAGTTCTATCGGTTTAACTGCTTCACCGATGTCTATTATGAACCCGGACTCCGTTCGAAATGTTAATCGGATCGGAAGCTTTCAAAAGACAACCAATTTGAATTATGAATCATCGGAAGAACATACCGTCCAAGAATGGAACTCGAAATCGAACTGCTGTGTTTTGTTTACATTTTTATTTATAACCATCACTGTGTGTTTTCCGCGCTGTAAATTGTTCACGGCATCACATCACGGCAAACAGCAACAAAATCAATCAAATAAACCAACACATCAATCAACGTTTTTGCTTGACCTGAATCGCCTTTCTCTCGATGAGACTTTAGATGAACGCACAAATAATACAAGATCCTGTTGCGAAACATCGTTCCTTGAGGTTATTGATGAAATCAACGGCACAATTGCACGACCAACAGAAAAGTTCGTAATTGATCCCAACAAGCGGGTGCGGATATTACCAAGTCAAACCACCAATATATCCCGTTCCACCACGTTATAACCTTTCATGCCAATCCACTCCAACCCAAACTCTAAATCGCTCGACTATTGTCGATAATATTGCCACCCAAGATGAAGGCAATCGGTCTCGCATCGACTCTGATGTCATCAATTCTGCATCGCGCGTTAAGGCTGGATGCACTATAAGGCCCAACACCGCATTCCTGAAAATGCCAAAATAGGATCAGGCTGACAACGACATGGTGTTTTTCTATGGTACTCCCTTCACACCGGAACAGAACTAAAACGACTTGAAGAAGCATATTCATGATATTGTTAACATTGACTCATCTCTATTAAAGATCACCAAGCTAGTACCGCGAGGGAAAGTCTAGAAGATCTCTCTTTCGTATCCTTCAAAATTGTATCAAAAGCCATATCTGAAATTGTCGGTGACTCATTGTACTGGCCTGATGGGGTAACCGTACGTATGTTTGAGCCTAACCAAAAAAACGGATCATCCACCCGTCACCTAACTGCAACTTAGATCATCGCATCACAGGACGCATCAAATTAAGCACAATGGAAGACTCCTATCCGTCTGACACAGTCGTGCTGAATCCTGAGTCTATCCAGTGTCCAAGTCGTCCTGACTCTGTGTTCAGTTCTGGAAACGGGGTCTTCCGTGCTGCCCCCTCTGGCAAGTACACTGTAAATACGAACATTCACGGAAACATGGTTAAAAAGCAGCACGCTCTCTAGGCAAATATTCAGCACAGAGTTCACAGTAGAGATGGACAAATCAGCTCATCATGATGAGCGGTTCAGAGCCGTTCAGCTCATACAAGTGAGCTGCTCATTTGGAACAGCTCTTCATCTCAGTTGAATTTTGTAGTTGTCCACACAATTGCATATGAAACGTAATCACCATGGGACATTGCATAGTGTGCATTTTCTTAATAGACGGGAAGCAAAAAATAAACGAAATTAATTTGCAATTGTACAAAAACTAGAACTGATCTGAATTCTAATAATATAATATACAACAAATACTGAATGCTAAAATCCAACATAGAAGATGCTTAGGATATGCTGAACTTAAACAACAGAAAAACCAACAGTAGCCAAATAAAACGCCTTCAGGAATATAGGCCGAGACAACGTTTTTTGATAAAACTACCGCGATTTTTTTTGCATCCGAGGATATAAAAATAAATCCACTAATAGGTGCAACGAGAGATAATTATTCGCGATCACAAAGGTACCAAAAGAACCAGTATCAATCATCAACATTTATGCCGGGTGGTTTTCTGAATTGTTTTGATTCAGCACGCGGAAATAAATGTATGTGTTTCCACAGTCATGTTTAAATAACAATGTAATACATCTAATTTATTTACAAGCATATAATAATGTTTACGAATCGGAAAATCCGTAAGATTTGTTTAATATGCTATACATTAGAATCCCCTGGTTTGTAAATGGTTAAAATTCATGAAAACTTGAGGCGTTTCCATTTTCCCATACATTTGTTCTGTCCATTTGTGTGTTTTCCCGAACAGACCTGTCAATAACGAGCAACTTATCGACGACCAACGGAGGGGAAATCGTAGGATTCAAAGTCCCCATGAACAAAGGAAAAGTAGAAGAATGAAGGGGAATACTTGCCTAGAGTATAAACAGTGGATCTCGCTGAGGCAAACTTTCATTCGGCATCGGACTGTTGAGCAATCCACTTCACTTTGCTTTCGCTGCGCTTCGATCTAAGATTGGATCCCACCAGTGGTAATCCAACTTGGATATCGTCGTTTGGTTTTTCTGTTCGTTTTTCGCGTTATTCGTATCGTGTGTTTTTCTTTCCGCGTCATAAATTGAACGCTTCGCGTAGTGTAGAAGAGAAGGCAGGCTCGAGCCCTGCAAAAAACGAACGCATTGCCAGGGGCAATAATATTTCGAGGCAAGCGTCATCCAATGATGCACGCGATGTTGGTGTAGTGAAAAGCGCTTGCACTGAACCGAGCCTTCGCGAGTGTGACACCGCATCGCACAACAGCGAAGTAGGCGATTTCGGCGCGTCGGTCGAAAATGTAAACGCCGTTACCCAGGCAGCAACCAAAATTAAGCTCCCCCAGCTGGTGGTGAAGGCGGTCGCTCTTGACAAACTCATCAGCGAATTCGCATCGATGGGTGTTACAGCAGAGTACAAGCTGTGTGGCATAATTCAGTCTTTTTCCAAGCAGTTAACATTGTTTGTTTTCCGTCATCATAAGGTTGTGCGACAAAAAAAAATTTGGGGAATACCAAGCATCTTGAATGTCTTACTGGAATGTTATAAGTTATTTGGGTTCGCGTGCCAGTTGCAAAACTGCCTTCAGATAGGATTGCATTAGCGCTATGAAGCATTGCTACTGTTTTCGAGGTTGTTATTAACAAAAAGAGTTTATTTCGCTTGTTTAGTCACCGAGAAAGTAAATGTGGTTCTGGAATATTGTATGTGGTTTCGCTTGCGAGTAGCAAAATTTCCTCCACTAAGGGTGATAGCTGCGCTTCTCTCGAGCATGAGAAAGAAATACAACTTTTTTCGAGGCCAGTAATATTAACAGAAGCATTTCTTTGGAGAATAGCGCAAAATGAGTGTTTTATATTCCTAGTAGTTTCAAGCCACCAATGTATGGCTCTGTATGCATGCTATGGCGAACGCTTGTTTGACGCTTGGTTTACGTTGTACGAACGATGCCTAGAGGTGCGATTCCTTTAAGGCAATACTAAATAACATGTAGCATGATATTTGATACTTGCATGTGTTGTCATTGTTGTTGTTTCCATGCGGTGCCAAAGATATATTGATGTAGTTATGAGATGTGGAATAATGGTGCTGGTGCAACATGTATATAATCGAGTCTAGCCGAGTCTATGTCAATTGCGAAAAAGGCCAAAAAAAAGCGTTCGAGGTAAATTTTCATTGCACTGACATGAAATAAATTGCGACTCACGATCAGCTAGTGTATTGTTTTGCGAGGGCAAGAATGAATCATCAATCAATTATCATCAACAAATTCTACAATGAAAAAAACATTGCAGAGATTATTCTACTAAGCAGTTGTTTCTAAAATTTCACAGCATTATAGAATAATATCCGAAGGTATGAATAAGCGACTTATATAGAATAACAGCGTAGTTCTACGTCAACAATGCGGTCGTGTCTTGGACTCAACCTCCTATAATTTTTTGATTGCGAGCCGATCCGAATCCGCTCACTATGATGAAGCGATTTGAATGAACAGCTCATGAGCGGATGGCACATCTCTAGTTCACAGTTTATTGCACTGATCGGTCACGAGACACGAGCCCTAAAAGTAATGGCGGTGGAGTTTTACTTGCCATTCGGTCAACTTTTCAATCTCGACAGCTCTATCCACTGAATTCACCCAAATGGTGTGTAAACGATGCCGGATTTCTCTATCCTCAATCCGTCAACTAAATAGTGTATTCAATGCGAATCATAGACTGCTCGATCTATGTTTTCTCAGTTAGGAGCAAATTTCCAACTGCTCAATTTTTTTAGGCACCTGAGCCACTAGTGAATCATTGCACTCACCACCCAACTCTACAAGTATCGCTAAAATTGTGTCAGGCTTTTCCTTTTCGAAACGCCACAGAAAGCATTTCATACGACTCTTGGAAAGCTGACTTCGTTAGAATGATCGCTTTTCTCGACAACATAAAATGGGATTATAAAATGGACGAGGCTGTGACGGGAATGTTGCCTCGAATATATTTACAAATATAGTTGGTTACGCAATCGTACCAAAGGAAATCCCGCTCTTACCAATTCACCCTCCATGGTTCAACCATCGTTAAAACCTCCAAACGGGCTGCTTTGAAAAAGTTTTTCAAACTGCAAACAGAAGAATCGACATTGTGTTCTGTGTCCAAACTTTTCGAATTAATCGTCCTAGACTACGTTAAACACAATTGTTCCAGTTATATAGCCGCTGAACGACATGGATTCATGAGGAAAAGATCAACATCAACAAATCTAGTGCAATACACATAACCTTATGAATTTGATCAATCATTGCATTGAAAATGCTTTTATGATTAGCAGCTCCAAGCGATACTGCGGCGTAAAACTCGTCATGTACCACAATGTTGCTTTGTTCAAATGTAAGAAATTTCTCAAATGGAAAAAATCTGCACCAATTTGTACTTTTTGACGAAAATCTGTACTCTGTACCGTACAGAATCTGCACCATTCCAGATAAATCTGTACGTGTGGCAACACTGCTCCCAAGTTTTGTGAAAATGGAACACGAACAACATATTCTTTCATGGGTGCAAATACTATATCTCTGGAGGAGTGTCCCTAACAACAAAGACAATCTTCGTTGAACTGTAATATTTTCTGCAACACACTTCTATTGGGTTGTCCGTGAAGTTTGTGCTGCCACTGATGATAATCAAATCAAGACACTGATCAATAATAATCCTCAGTACGCGACACATGAAATAGCAGATTCATCACAAATATTTATATCCATCATGGTTAACCTTGGTTACGTAAAACGCTGCAATGTATGGACGATGAAAAGTTTAATCGTTTACAACAATGTTGGGTTATAGGAATATTCTCACGCCGAAAAAAGGCGACATGTGTATCGATAAATTAGCAATACTCTTACGCATAAATGGCTACTGTGTAATAAACAAAATTTGTATCGATAAGATACGAATACTCTTACGCCAAAAAAAATGGCTTTGGGCAAGCGAAATGAACCACCATTAGCTATCCCCAAAACCGATTCCACTAGTTCTGAAAACATTGACAGACGGCATTCATTTGCACTTTGTGAAGAAGCTCGCGACAAACCGGACCTTCGAGGTAAAAGTTGGGTATACCAGTTCCAAGCGCCTCCACGAATGAACTAGTGTACCTCAAAATTCCATCTTACTGTTCATATTCACCTATGCGGACGAAAACCTTTTAGTAGTGATGGGGAACGCGCATATGGCATCAATCATCAATATCTAGGCAGCTACCAATGATATTGGCTAAAAAACTTTTGAGCGGGAGCGAGTTCAGTGGGCTTGAAGCAAGCTGTTGTCAAATTTATCTCACGAAAACACCACGAAAATGGTCCATTGATGCGAGGCTTTTCCTCCGGAGAATCAAATGCTGCATAACAAGTTTGCCTGAAATACGAGAGCCTTCGGAACATTTACGAGATCAACAGGAGAATTTGTGGTCATCCTTGGTGATTACCTTTCATAAACTTCTACACTGTTTTGCTTTCTGAAAGATGCCATTGCATTTTAAAATTCAAATAAGAAATTGTAATCCAAAGATCCTTGTTTCCTTCCCTTCGCGATATCGGGAAAAAAGTTTATGGGTCTGGGCCTAGGGGCACGGACGGGATCTTGACAAAGGACTGTGATTGGGTGTAGTAATTGCATTTGAGTTGGGTTTTTTCATTGTTCAAAATTTGTATTTTTTCTCTTTTGATGCATCAAATGGAAACCCTGAAAAATACCGTTTCCTGTATGAACTTGTATCCTTGAAACAGGTTAAATGAAATAACGTGATAGGAACCACATTCTGTTCAAATATGTACTTAAAAATACCCTTAAAGCCGTTACTACCCTTTTCTTCTGTTTATTCAATTATGCAGAAGAAGACGTGGAGTCATCATTTAACGTTTATTTTTCAACACAAATCTGAATAGTTAAGATCAACATAAATATAAGTCTAAGTCAAATAAATCTATGACTACAGAAATATATCATTGATATAAACAGCATTTTCTCATTCGTTGCCACGTTGCCCGGAACATTGTTTGTAGGGGGTTGCCCTACAAAAGGAGGTAGCCAGGGTATGTACACTAAAGTTGCTTTTTACGCGGCTTTTTTACGTGGTTTTTGGAATTTACGTGGATTTTGGAATTTACGCGGATTTCGAAATTTACGCGTTTTTTCAGTTAATCAATTGTTAGAATATGGGTTGCATTTTAAACTAATAAATCACTGTTTGTTAGATTTTCACCCGGATTTTGAAAATTACCTGGTTTATTTTTACGCGGATTATGGAATTTACGCGTTTTTAACGCGGATTTTGGAATTTACGCGGTTTTTGTTTACGCGGCACGCATCCCCCGCGTAAAAAGCAACTCCAATGTATATTGAAATAAAATGAGTATCCTATGGCCATGAGTGTTCTAAGGAAGACATATATGGGGAACATAATATTAAGATCGCGACTACTCAAGCTATCATAATCTGATATGCGTCAGTATACCCTTTCGAACTTTAAAATCAGAAGGCAGTTAAATTCATTTATTGCATTGTTTACATTACCAAACAATATACTCGATATTATGACATCCTGGACCACAATTACATAAGTTATTAATAGCAAGACCTATACGATAAAGACGTGAATTGAACCCGAATTGAACTCAAATTGAGTAAAACCTCTATTATCCCCAAAGTTTAATCAATCATCTTCTAAGATCATCTCTCCATTGATTTTGTCAACTTATAAATGCCTGTTTGTTCGAATGGAGATTAACTCCTCGAAAAACATAACCATTTTACTCGTCAAATTGTTCAACTTTTTACTATATATCCTGTTCGTGTTCCAAGCATAAAATTGCTGCATAAATTTTCTGTCTAATGGTACATAATACAACATATGTCGCATTAGCGATTTTCAGTAATAGAAGTTTGAAAACTCTTAATGAATCGTTACATTTTTCATAGAGTGACCCCCCTATATAGAAATCAAGAACTTAGTCCTATGTCAAAATAAAAGTCGGTATCTTCGAACGGTGGGGATTCACCACCTTTGGCCAAGAATCTTGGCAATCGGACATCTTCGTCAAACGACCAAGGATAACAACCCGTTGTTTAATTGTATCTAAATTCTCATGATATAAACATTTTGAATTGTTTATTCGTATCTGTATGTAAAATCAGTTAATGTTTGTAATAAGTTCATTGCAAACACACTATGCAGAACTCTTCTTTTTGAATGGCGTTAACGTTCCCTGTGGAACTTTTGCCGTCCCAACGTATGCATTAACTAGCGTCATTAATACTTAGTTGAGATTTCTTAAGCCAAATAACACACCTTGAATATATTCCGAGGGGCAAGCTCAAGAATACGCGTGACCACAGTGCAAGTCGAAGGAAATTTCTCTGACGAAAAATCCCCCGGCCAGAACGGAAATCAAACCCGAACACCCGACATGATAATGTGAGATGCTAACCACTCGGCCATGGGTGCACATCAGAACTCATTTGGTCGTTTTTGCCAGCCCATGAGTCTCAGAAGAGGAGAGGATAACTGCAAGTCTCAAAAATAAAGAATAAAAAATGTAATATAATGAAATAACAACATCAATGGAATTTGAAAGAAACTAAACAGTTATACAAATTATTTCACATGTTCAGCTTCACTTCACAGGAAATGTTGGGGAACAAATCAAAGAATTGAGAACAAGCCGCTTCTGAACTAAAATTTCTATCAATGTCAAACCATAGAATAGAAAATTGAAACAAACTTAAAATGAGATTGAGGCGCAATTCAATTATTTTTAGATTTTTTTTCAAAAGATAGAGAAATGAAAGCACCGGATTTTTCAACATGGCCTGAAGGGTTGCTATTTCGGGCATTCAGAGTCTTACAAAAGTTGCTGCTACCAGAAACTGTACCACCTTCGATCACGCCTATCCTGAATTTGATTTCTCCAGCCCTGGACGTAACAGTTTAAGCTATTTGGAAGACCATTTTCCTTTTGGTCATGTCCTTTTTGTCAACGGCCAGCAGTCCAGCCCATTAAAACAGGCAAGTACAACTTCTCAGATTTTAAATTCGTACCTGATACTCCCAACGTTTCCAGTCACATTCGTTTATCAAAAATCACAATGCCACATAACCATCATCCATCCGACCGTCCATGGTTACTCCCAACGGAATGCACGCAATACAGCATGATGGAAGCCCCCAAGCTGTCCAGCACAGTCGAGCACCGACTTCGTATCGCCGCTGATTGTTCCTGCCATCCAAGACATTCCGTTCCTAAGGGTGGGTTTATACTAGGGATATATTTATGTGAAGAAATATGATGAGATTTATAGAAATCGCATCAACCGTTTACACTAGCGTGAACTTCTATAATGAATATATTCATATTTTCGGTGAATTTATTCACCTGAAGTAGAACTGCATCCAACTATAGTGATTTCTCACCAGTGAGAAATTCACAAGCGTTTACATATGCTGAATTTATTCAAGTTATATATACCTCGAATAAGTGTATCATATTTATTCTCACCAGTTTACACCTATTTTCACGTAAATAAATCCATCTATAGCTATAGATCTCCCTAATGTAAACCCACCATAAGTCTGGAGCTGGTAAGGGAGGCTTCAACTTGCTACCTCAGGCAAGTATAGCTATAGTTCTCAGTTCTCGACATCCTGCTTTGGATGTATCGATTAGTCTCTTACAACATTCGCTAACTGGGCGAAGAGCGGAGACCAGTTATCGACATTCGCGTTTTAACTGGTCCGGCATGTAAAACGTCACATAAAATCGAGGGGAGCTTCAATGAATTGTTTGGTTCGCGTTGATCATGAAATTGGATAAACAAAAGGTCTCAAATGGGTGTTTCGCATTGAGTGCGACAACAGGTATGAAATATAATTTGAGGAAATTATTTTTCTGTAATTTAATCAATGTTTTTGTCATGCGAAAATAATGTCAATTTTCATAACATTTCAAATTACATTCGAATGCCCTTCACAACAAATCTTCCACTTGAATATGGCGTCGACTGTTTACGAAATTCTGCTTTCTAACTGGTCCAAGGACCAATTAACGTTCTCCCAGTTAAAAAGCAGACCAGTTAAACTAGGAGCAGTTAACGAACGATTACTGTACTTGAAAATATTCCGGGTGAACCTGGACTTGACTTTCAGCGAACCAATTCTGAAGGGTTTACTAGAAGCCCTTCGCCAAACTGATTGGCATTTCCTAGAATCCACAAATGATATAAACGTTACAGTTGATTGCTTTTGGTTGGTCCAATTGGTGTTATTTTATTTTAAACTATTTTGTATGTGTAACAATTAGTAACAATAACACAGCGTTGATTTTCATGTCGTCTGGTGGAAAGTGCTTCTGTATTTTTGCACCACATCTTTTCTGCATCTGTAATGGGTGAGGACTGGACGTGCTCGTTCGCGCTCCGTGTTTTCTCTTCGAATGTCGTAGCATTTCGGTTAATATAGTTTGATGTTTCGATAAGAAGATGCACTAGCTAATATAAAAGTGTGCTTTCTGTGTCGGTATATTGAAATTTGTCTAAATTCCCTGGATAGTTGTGGGAAAATTTGTGATACCAAAGAGTTCTTTTTTCGGCGGAAGGGTTTTTTTTCCTCGGTCGGTTTCATGTTATGACACGTTCCTCGTTTCGTCGCGTGATTGCCGTTTGTGTGTGTATGTGTTCTTATTTATGTTGCGGTGTAAATATCACCATATATGTGAACGGAAAAGAAAGTTCAACTCGGCTTGGTGAAACTTTACTGCAGAAATCGTAACAAGAAACGCACATTTGTGATGCAATAAAACGGACGAAGTCATTTTTTTCCACTTCGCATGTGTGTCTGTGAAAACTGTTCGTTCGTTTTCGTTGTGTTAGCCAGTCGTCGTCCGCTTTGTTTCATGTTGATGTTGAAGTCGTGTAAGCTTCGTTTAATCGCAATTCGAGCAAATAGATTTTTCGGCTTGCAAGTGCGAATTGTGTGCGCCGCGGTGTAAATACCACCCTTTAAAAATCGCCGGGATGGCACCGGGCTGAGTGGACAGCAGCCTAAGCTAAGTATCCTCTGTTTTGAATCCTTCTCTTACTATCTCTAATTTTCACTCACACACACACACACACCTTATGAATTCTTTCTACATTACATTTACCTCGTCAATAGAAGCAAATTATCGCTGCAGGCGCTGGCATAAGATTATGGTGATGGGTAACAATAATAAAATAACGAATGGTATATTTCAGACTTATAATTAATCAATTTTAGTTTATAATTTTTCGAACAAATTTCACTTGTCTTTGCTAAGATGAATAGATGTAGAGGTTTGTATTTGCTGGAGAAGATAAAGTTCAAACATTCTCTTTCACGCGGGGTTTCCTTCCTATTGATGAAAATCGTCGTTATCAGATAATTTTGTTAATTTGAAGGTTTTAGTTTTATATTTTATATATTCCTATATATAATATTTTGTTTGTTATGTTAATATTATATTACATAACAATATTTCTATATTATTATATATTTTTATTCATTATATGCATACTAACATTTATTCAAAATTTAATGAAACATTATTTTATTTGATGATAGCATTCCCACCTCCGTATGAAGCATATTCCTAGTTGATTGTTGATAATGTTGCATGATTTTTCTAATCAATTTTTATTTATGTTTTCTATTTAATATATTCTTTTATACCTTTGGCATTTTGTTCAATCCTGTGGTAATTTTTTGTTATAATTTAAACATCAAATGGAGCATGTTATTGTTTAGAAGAAGGTATAAAGAGGGTTTCTGCTTACGGGAAAAAGATAGCTAAAGCACTCTCACTCCTTGCGAATTTTTCCATCATCAAAACCAATATTTAACAAACTGATTCTTATTATACAGCTTATTATTATTATACAGTTACATTATACGTAACATTCTACAATTTTCGAAATATATAATTTTACTAACCAATTCTCACAGCAGATACAATTTATGTGCCACAACAGCGACTGAGTGTATCCTATGGTTTACCTTCCCTACTATCATATTTCTTAAATTTACGAGATATTTATAAGAGGTCGTAGAGTTCTCTGCATCTCTCTTAACACGTTCGTCGTTTATATTTTCAATTTTCATTCAATCATGTGGTAAATATTACTCATCTTTCGAACATCAGGTAGAGAGAACAACTTTTGATATGAACAGAAAAAGAAGGTTTCAACATAGAGAGAGATAGAACTAAACAACTCTCAATCCCGGGATATTTCACGAACCAATTCTTTTTATATAGTTTCTAATGTGGTAACGTTGGTAAGACCGAAGTGCAACTTTAATATTTTATTATATTACAATTATACTAACCAATTCCCTCAAGGCATTGTTCAAAGTTCCGGATCCGAATTTCTGTTTAGTTTTGGTTTCATATTTTGTATTTAGATTCCAGTCACACTCCCGCTGCTTCCACTTATAACATTTATAACATTCTACAATTTAGTATCATGAAATATTATTAACCAATTCTTTCAACAGATGCCACATGTAATATTAATAGTGATAGTAATAGTAATAGTAATAGTATTAGTAATAGTAATAATAATAGTAATAGTAATAGTAATAGTAATAGTAATAGTAATAGTAATAGTAATAGTAATAGTAATAGTAATAGTAATAGTAATAGTAATAGTAATAGTAATAGTAATAGTAATAGTAATAGTAATAGTAATAGTAATAGTAATAGTAATAGTAATAGTAATAGTAATAGTAATAGTAATAGTAATAGTAATAGTAATAGTAATAGTAATAGTAATAGTAATAGTAATAGTAATAGTAATAGTAATAGTAATAGTAATAGTAATAGTAATAGTAATAGTAATAGCAATAGTAATAGTAATAATAATAGTAATAGTAATAGTAATAGTGATAGTAATAGTAATAGCAATAGTAATAGTAATAGTAATAGTAATAGTAATAGCAATAGTAATAGTAATAGTAACAGTAATAGCGATAGTAATAGCAATAGTAACAAGCTACGCCAGTAACACCGGCTGAGTGTATCCTATGGCTTACCTTCCCTACTAACACATTCCTAAATTCCCGTGACATTTATGAGAGGTCGTAGAGTTCTCTGCATCTCTCTTAAGTAAATGTCGAACTAACATTCCTTCCCTTTCCTTAGCAGTTGCAAGGACGTGGCCAGGACAATTCTTTACTGTTGGAGAAAGCATGCATTCATCTAAGAGATATTGCCAATCATCAGCAACGGATGGAGGCTAGTTTTTAACTTAACAGTTCTGAATTCGCACCATTTACGGTATTGTGCAACTTGCTCAATGCTAAAATGCTAATGCTAATGCTAACATCTTTTCTGCATCTGTAATGGGGTGCGAGGTGTGTTAGTTCGGAGTGTAAATTTCAAATTTCGAAAACGAGAGCGTTAAATTTTATGTGCAAGGATTTGAGCGGAAATCTCTCTTTGTCGGTTGAACGAAGTGATACGACAATCACTTTAGAAAGCGAATGAGTGATGTTTGTTACTTATTGACATCGACATCGCATCGACCGAATGGAAGGTATCGGTGCCATTTGCCATTTTTCGAATTGTTTGATTTGCTTGTTGCATATCTTCAGAGAATTATTCTGTTTTGGTTTGCGTGCCTGATATTTTCCTTCGTGAAACGATTCAGAAACGCATAAATATATGTAATATAATACATGAAATTCGAGCTCGGTAAACGGTTATCTCGATTCACAAAATACAAAATTTTGCTCGATGTGATAGTGATAGTGATCGTATCGACTTCTCGATTTATATCGATTTATATACTAGGGCCAAATATCTCCCAAAAATCCATATATACTATCATACTGAAATGTCTTCACATATTTCATAATGTGTTCACAGTAAGTCAAATATTCTCAAAATGAAGACATCTTCAAAACTGGCATCTTAATCGCAGTACCGGCTAATTTTTCGATGCACATCGTGTTACGCTTATTCCTTTTGTTTCATAGGGAGGTAGAGGGCCTGGCCGGGTAAGGGAGTAAAAAGTGCCCCCAAACCAAATCACCAACTGTGTGGCAAATATTGTATAGGATATTAAAAAAAAATTTTGGCGGTTTATTTGAACCCCTATGTGGTTTAACATAGGATCTATAGTGAAAAACTTACTTTTTCTTTTATTTCAGGGTCTGGCTGGGAAAGGGAGTGAAAAGTCTTCCAAACCAAATCACCAGCTGTATGGAAAATATTGTATAGGGTACTAAATAAAACATTTTGGCAGTAGTACCATATATTTTCCTTATATGTCCTTATATGGTATGCCAAAGGATCTATGGTGAAAAATGCACCTTTTCGTTTTTTTCACGCCATTCTCAATAGCTTTGAGACAAAAATATTAAAAAATACTGAAAGTACATCTTACTACAGTGTATCGACAAATATCTTCAAACTATTTTTTCATCAAAAAAATCTAATAATGAAAAAAAATTGAATACGCAGTACAGAAAAAAATATGTATTTTCGGACATTTCTAAATTTGGAATGAAAATATAACTTTGAGACCCACTTCTGCTCTAATTTTTATTTAAATGCATTCGTATGTGTCTTTTTTTCTACATGTGGCGTAATTTTACCTGAATTTTTAATAGCATTGCAAGACACAACAATAATTTTCTTCATCGTCTGCATTATTATTTTTATTTTCTAGAAATCGATTATTTTAATACAATCGTAGTTTTCAATTGTAAGATTAAAATTAAAAAAATAAAAATAATTCGGATTTTTTAAGTGTTCTTCTCATTAATCAGAATGATGGGCAACATCGAGCCCGAAACCGGTCGACGAAAAAAGTAATTTTAACCCTTTTAATGTTTGTAAGGATTATAAGTGTTGTGTCCTAGTTCCGTGTCGCGTCTCATGAGTGAATAGTGATAAATGTCCTTACGTTAACACAACCAAAATTAAGTGAATCAGAATGATCTTTCCACGAGGACTTTATTTTTTTCTCACATAGCTCTATCATGCTACTGACTCCTATGAATTTGGTAAACCATCTAAATCCAATGTAAAGAAAGCGCAATGCTCCAAATATACCGACAAAATTTAGACACATTAAAAACAAAATTTTAAAAATATTAGAGCAGTAATGGGTCTCTAAATTCAAAATAAATTAAAAATGCCCAAAGGCCAAAAAAAATCCTCTTAAAAATTCAAGAAGAAATTACGCTACACGTGGAAAAAAACAACACACACGAACGCATTTAAATAAAAATTAGAGTAAAATTGGGTCTCAAAGTAATTTTTTTTCAAAGTTTCTAAATGCCTGAAAATATAGGGTTGGGGAAAAAGAAATGTCGTATTTCTGATCGAAATTTGACGCTTTATTTAACATACTTAAAATTATCCTATTTAAATCAAATATGCGCCGTTTTGTTCGCAAACTTGTTGCCATTTAGAAGGCAACTTCATTATCCCCGTTATAAAACCCCTCTCCTCATTTGCAAAAATCTCAGACAGCCAGTTCTTATGTTTTCTATTTAATATATTCTTTTATACCTTTGGCATTTTGTTCAATCCTGTGGTAATTTTTTGTTATAATTTAAACATCAAATGGAGCATGTTATTGTTTAGAAGAAGGTATAAAGAGGGTTTCTGCTTACGGGAAAAAGATAGCTAAAGCACTCTCACTCCTTGCGAATTTTTCCATCATCAAAACCAATATTTAACAAACTGATTCTTATTATACAGCTTATTATTATTATACAGTTACATTATACGTAACATTCTACAATTTTCGAAATATATAATTTTACTAACCAATTCTCACAGCAGATACAATTTATGTGCCACAACAGCGACTGAGTGTATCCTATGGTTTACCTTCCCTACTATCATATTTCTTAAATTTACGAGATATTTATAAGAGGTCGTAGAGTTCTCTGCATCTCTCTTAACACGTTCGTCGTTTATATTTTCAATTTTCATTCAATCATGTGGTAAATATTACTCATCTTTCGAACATCAGGTAGAGAGAACAACTTTTGATATGAACAGAAAAAGAAGGTTTCAACATAGAGAGAGATAGAACTAAACAACTCTCAATCCCGGGATATTTCACGAACCAATTCTTTTTATATAGTTTCTAATGTGGTAACGTTGGTAAGACCGAAGTGCAACTTTAATATTTTATTATATTACAATTATACTAACCAATTCCCTCAAGGCATTGTTCAAAGTTCCGGATCCGAATTTCTGTTTAGTTTTGGTTTCATATTTTGTATTTAGATTCCAGTCACACTCCCGCTGCTTCCACTTATAACATTTATAACATTCTACAATTTAGTATCATGAAATATTATTAACCAATTCTTTCAACAGATGCCACATGTAATATTAATAGTGATAGTAATAGTAATAGTAATAGTATTAGTAATAGTAATAATAATAGTAATAGTAATAGTAATAGTAATAGTAATAGTAATAGTAATAGTAATAGTAATAGTAATAGTAATAGTAATAGTAATAGTAATAGTAATAGTAATAGTAATAGTAATAGTAATAGTAATAGTAATAGTAATAGTAATAGTAATAGTAATAGTAATAGTAATAGTAATAGTAATAGTAATAGTAATAGTAATAGTAATAGTAATAGTAATAGTAATAGTAATAGTAATAGTAATAGTAATAGTAATAGTAATAGTAATAGTAATAGTAATAGTAATAGTAATAGTAATAGTAATAGTAATAGTAATAGTAATAGTAATAGTAATAGTAATAGTAATAGTAATAGTAATAGTAATAGCAATAGTAATAGTAATAATAATAGTAATAGTAATAGTAATAGTGATAGTAATAGTAATAGCAATAGTAATAGTAATAGTAATAGTAATAGCAATAGTAATAGTAATAGTAACAGTAATAGCGATAGTAATAGCAATAGTAACAAGCTACGCCAGTAACACCGGCTGAGTGTATCCTATGGCTTACCTTCCCTACTAACACATTCCTAAATTCCCGTGACATTTATGAGAGGTCGTAGAGTTCTCTGCATCTCTCTTAAGTAAATGTCGAACTAACATTCCTTCCCTTTCCTTAGCAGTTGCAAGGACGTGGCCAGGACAATTCTTTACTGTTGGAGAAAGCATGCATTCATCTAAGAGATATTGCCAATCATCAGCAACGGATGGAGGCTAGTTTTTAACTTAACAGTTCTGAATTCGTACCATTTACGGTATTGTGCAACTTGCTCAATGCTAAAATGCTAATGCTAATGCTAACATCTTTTCTGCATCTGTAATGGGGTGCGAGGTGTGTTAGTTCGGAGTGTAAATTTCAAATTTCGAAAACGAGAGCGTTAAATTTTATGTGCAAGGATTTGAGCGGAAATCTCTCTTTGTCGGTTGAACGAAGTGATACGACAATCACTTTAGAAAGCGAATGAGTGATGTTTGTTACTTATTGACATCGACATCGCATCGACCGAATGGAAGGTATCGGTGCCATTTGCCATTTTTCGAATTGTTTGATTTGCTTGTTGCATATCTTCAGAGAATTATTCTGTTTTGGTTTGCGTGCCTGATATTTTCCTTCGTGAAACGATTCAGAAACGCATAAATATATGTAATATAATACATGAAATTCGAGCTCGGTAAACGGTTATCTCGATTCACAAAATACAAAATTTTGCTCGATGTGATAGTGATAGTGATCGTATCGACTTCTCGATTTATATCGATTTATATACTAGGGCCAAATATCTCCCAAAAATCCATATATACTATCATACTGAAATGTCTTCACATATTTCATAATGTGTTCACAGTAAGTCAAATATTCTCAAAATGAAGACATCTTCAAAACTGGCATCTTAATCGCAGTACCGGCTAATTTTTCGATGCACATCGTGTTACGCTTATTCCTTTTGTTTCATAGGGAGGTAGAGGGCCTGGCCGGGTAAGGGAGTAAAAAGTGCCCCCAAACCAAATCACCAACTGTGTGGCAAATATTGTATAGGATATTAAAAAAAAATTTTGGCGATTTATTTGAACCCCTATGTGGTTTAACATAGGATCTATAGTGAAAAACTTACTTTTTCTTTTATTTCAGGGTCTGGCTGGGAAAGGGAGTGAAAAGTCTTCCAAACCAAATCACCAGCTGTATGGAAAATATTGTATAGGGTACTAAATAAAACATTTTGGCAGTAGTACCATATATTTTCCTTATATGTCCTTATATGGTATGCCAAAGGATCTATGGTGAAAAATGCACCTTTTCGTTTTTTTCACGCCATTCTCAATAGCTTTGAGACAAAAATATTAAAAAATACTGAAAGTACATCTTACTACAGTGTATCGACAAATATCTTCAAACTATTTTTTCATCAAAAAAATCTAATAATGAAAAAAAATTGAATACGCAGTACAGAAAAAAATATGTATTTTCGGACATTTCTAAATTTGGAATGAAAATATAACTTTGAGACCCACTTCTGCTCTAATTTTTATTTAAATGCATTCGTATGTGTCTTTTTTTCTACATGTGGCGTAATTTTACCTGAATTTTTAATAGCATTGCAAGACACAACAATAATTTTCTTCATCGTCTGCATTATTATTTTTATTTTCTAGAAATCGATTATTTTAATACAATCGTAGTTTTCAATTGTAAGATTAAAATTAAAAAAATAAAAATAATTCGGATTTTTTAAGTGTTCTTCTCATTAATCAGAATGATGGGCAACATCGAGCCCGAAACCGGTCGACGAAAAAAGTAATTTTAACCCTTTTAATGTTTGTAAGGATTATAAGTGTTGTGTCCTAGTTCCGTGTCGCGTCTCATGAGTGAATAGTGATAAATGTCCTTACGTTAACACAACCAAAATTAAGTGAATCAGAATGATCTTTCCACGAGGACTTTATTTTTTTCTCACATAGCTCTATCATGCTACTGACTCCTATGAATTTGGTAAACCATCTAAATCCAATGTAAAGAAAGCGCAATGCTCCAAATATACCGACAAAATTTAGACACATTAAAAACAAAATTTTAAAAATATTAGAGCAGTAATGGGTCTCTAAATTCAAAATAAATTAAAAACGCCCAAAGGCCAAAAAAAATCCTCTTAAAAATTCAAGAAGAAATTACGCTACACGTGGAAAAAAACAACACACACGAACGCATTTAAATAAAAATTAGAGTAAAATTGGGTCTCAAAGTAATTTTTTTTCAAAGTTTCTAAATGCCTGAAAATATAGGGTTGGGGAAAAAGAAATGTCGTATTTCTGATCGAAATTTGACGCTTTATTTAACATACTTAAAATTATCCTATTTAAATCAAATATGCGCCGTTTTGTTCGCAAACTTGTTGCCATTTAGAAGGCAACTTCATTATCCCCGTTATAAAACCCCTCTCCTCATTTGCAAAAATCTCAGACAGCCAGTTCTCGCAAGTCTCTTTTGAGGCAAACTTAGTATCACCAAGAGCGTTTTGCATGGACCGGAAGATGATAATCACTTGAAGCCAGGTCCGGACTATACGATGGGTGCAATAGGACATGCCATCCGAGCTCCCGTAGCTTCTGACGGGTCATCAAAGATGTGTGAGGCCGAGCGTTGTCCTGGTGGAAAACAACACAATTCCTATTGATCATTTCTGGCCGCTTCTGGTCAATCGCCTGCTTCAAACGGTCAAGCTGCTCACAGTAGAGAACCGAGTTGAGGGTCTGGTCATAGTTGATCAGCTCATAGTTGATGATTCCCTTCCAATCTCATCAAACACACAGCAAAACTGTCCTGGTCGTCAATCCGGGCTAGGCGATGGTTTGGGCCGGCTCACCGCGCTTCGACCTCGACTTTTTTCGCTTTAGGTTGTCGTACTTGATCCACTTTTTATCACCAGTCACCATCTTCTTCAAAAATGGGTCGAGTTCGTTCCGTTTCAGCAGTACATCGCAGGCGTTGATTCGGTCTAAAAGATTTTTTGCGCCACCCATACATGCAGTTTTGACGTAGAACTACGTCTTACATTAAGGGTGCCAAATCAGAAAACAGGTCACGTTTTTATGAAATAAAGTTAACGTTAATAACTATTTTTGCTGTGAACGGATTTTCACGATTTACATTGATGATGCTTCAAGCCATCGATATATGGATATTTGTGTGCGTACGTGCGTGCTTCATAACCCGTACGTAAAAATAGTACATCTTCGCTACGCTGAAACCCCATTTGTATCTGCTCCCATGTGCGTTGGTGGTGCAAATTATGCAGCCGTAATGATAATTTAAACAAGGAGGGGAGATAGTGGGAGGGAAATATTTGCGCTAGGGTATTAATAATGAATCCCTGCTGAGGCAAATATTCAGCAATGCTACTCTTTTCCAAGTTGTTGAGATTAACAGAAAGAGATTATTTCATTTATTTAGTCACCATGAAAGTAAATGTCGTTCTGTAATTTTGTATGTGATTTGGTTTCGCTCGCCAGTAGCAAAACGTTCTCTATTAAGGATGACAGCTGCGCTTATTGCTCCCGTGGCCGAGTGGTTAGCGTCAAACCTAACATGCCGGGGGTTCGGGTTCGATTCCCGTTTTATCGGGGAAATTTTTCTTCAAAGAAATTTCCTCTGACTTGCACTGTGGTCACGCGTATTCTAGAGCTTGCCACTCAGAATGCTTTCAAGGCGTGTTATTTGGCATAGAAATCTCAACTAAGTACTAATGAAAATGACGCAAGTAATACTACGTTGAGACGGCGGAGTTCCTCTAGGAACGTTAGTGCCATATAAGAAGAAGAAGCTGCGCTTATCTTGAGCAAAAGAAAGTAATGCAACTTTTTTCGAGGTCAGCCAATATTAACAGAAGCTTTTTTTGAGAATAGCGCAAAATGATGAGAAGTGTTTATATTTCTAGTAGCTTTGAGCCACCAATGTATGTCTCTGTATGCATGCTTTATCAAACGCTTGTTTGGCGCTTGATTTACGTTGTACGAACGATTCCACTGAGGCAATACTAAATAACAGGTTGCATGATATTTGATACTTGCGAATATTGTTCTTGTTGTTGTTTCCATACGGGGCCAAAGATATATGGATGTAGTTATAAGATGTGGAATAATGGTACTGGTGCAACAAGTATATAATCGACTGCAGCTGAGTCTATGTCAATAGCGAAAAAGGCCACCGGAATAGCGTTCGAGGTAAATTTTCAATGCATTGACATGAAACAAATTGTGACATACGATAGGACTAGAGTATTTTTCTGCGAGGACGATAATGAATCATCAATGAATTATCAACAACTGATTCTACAATTTAAAATACCATTTCAGGGCGATCAAACCATTCTACTGAACAGTTATTTCTAAAATTCACAACATTATAAAATAATATCCGAAGTTATAAACAAGCGACTTGAATAAAATAACAGCGTAGTTCTACGTCAACAATGCGGTCGTGTCTTGTACACAACCTCTTAAATTTTTTTTTGGAATCCAATCTTATGCAAATGGTTCCAAACGGTTTTATGGTCTATACCCAGTTCCTGGCCAATCGAGCGAGTGCTCACATGCCGGTCTACTTGGATGATTTCAACGATTTTATCGGTTTCCACGACGATTGGCCTACCAGTACGGGGTGTATCTTCGACAGCCACTACACCAGAATGAAATCGATCAAACCAACGCTGTGATGTGCGAATCGTTACAGTATGGGATCCATAAACTACACGATTTTTTTCGGCCGCCTTCGTTGCAGTTTTACCTCGCAGGTAGTAAAAACGTAAAATATGGCGAATTTTTTGCTTGGTGGACTCCATCTTTGACGCGCTATAACTTGAGACTGAAAAGGACAATCACAACACTGTCAAAACGACACTTGTAGCACAGATTGTCGTCTTTGAATAGCCGTATAGTATGACCCGATGCGATAAGTACAACACAAGATATGTTGAAGTGTTACCATATATTGACAATATACGACATTTCTTTTTCCCCAACCCTATATATTTATTTTTTTTGTACCGTGAAAAACACTAAAAATTCTGAAAAAAATCACATATACCTAAAATAGACGTAGGAAGAAATTTGAATACTAACTAGAGTAGTACTGAATCTCAAAATAAAAAGAAATATGAAAATTTAATTTAAAATAAAAATAAAAATTAATTTTTTTTAGTATTTGATTTTCTGATGAAAAAATTGTTTGAAAATATTGATCGATACACCTAAGTAAGATGTACTTTCAGTATTTTTTTACCATAGATCCTATGATGTACCATATAAGGACTCAAATATATGGTACTACTGCCAAAATGTTTTATTTAGTATCCTATACAATATTTTCCATACAGCTGGTGATTTGTTTTGGGGTACTTTTTACTCCCTTACCTACCCAGACCCTTTGGAAATATATAAACAAAATTTGTAACGCGCAACACTAGAAAAAATCTGAAAAAAAATCACACATATCTAGAAAAGCCGTAGGAACACATTTAGATATGAATTAAAGTAGTACTAAATTTCTAAATCCCAAAAAATTGTTTTTCAAAATTTCAATATTTATTTTAGTACTTCAATATTTGATGATGTTTTTTTTGATACACCGTAGTAAGATGCACAATAAGTATTTTTTTCAAAATATTATCTCGAAGCTTTTGAGGATGGCGTGAAATAAACGAAAAAGACGATTTTCACTATAGATCCTATGTTAAACCACATAGAGGTTCAAACAAACCGTCAAAATTTCTCATTTAATATCCTGTGCAATATTTGCCATACAGTGATTTGGTTTGGGGGCACTTTTTACTCCCTTACCGGCCAGGCCCTTTTTTGAACTTATACTCATACTATGAACCGAAAAGCCGATCAATAGGCTAGCGGTCAATAAAGTGTTGAAAAAAAAATCTAATTTGGTTGAGGAACCCATTTGAGAGTATACAATTGTAAATTGTAAAGGTAAACTTTATTGTGAAATAAAGAAAAACTTTGAAGATGGTTAAAAAATTATAAGAGGTTGTGTACAAGACACGACCACATTTTTGACGTAGAACTACGCTGTTATTTTATTCAAGTCGCTTGTTTATAACTTCGGATATTATTTTATAATGCTGTGAATTTTAAAAATAACTGTTTAGTAGAATGGTTTGATCGCCCTGAAATGGTATTTTAAATTGTAGAATCAGTTGTTGAGAATTCATTGATGATTCATTATCGTCCTCGCAGAAAAATACTAGTCCTATCGTATGTCACAATTTGTTTCATGTCAATGCATTGAAAATTTACCTCGAACGCTATTCCGGTGGCCTTTTTCGCAATTGACATAGACTCGGCTGCAGTCGATTATATACTTGTTGCACCAGTATCATTATTCCACATCTTATAACTACATCCATATATCTTTGGCACCGTATGGAAACAACAACAACAACAATATTCGTAAGTATCAAATATCATGCTACCTGTTGTTTAGTATTGCCTCAGTGGAATCGCACCTCTAGGAATCGTTCGTACAACGTAAATCAAGCGCCAAACAAGCGTTTGTTATAGCATACATACAGAGCCATACATTGGTGGCTCAAAGCTACTAGAAATATAAACACTTCTCATCATTTTGCGCTATTCTCAAAAAACGCTTCTGTTAATATTGGCAGGCCTCGAAAAAAGTTGCATTACTTTCTTATGCTCAAGATAAGCGCAGCTGTCCTTAATGGAGAAAGTTTTGCTACTGGCGAGCGAAACCAAATCACATACAAAATTCCAGAACGCCATTTACTTTCATGGTGACTAAATAAATGAAATAATCTCTTTCTGTTAATCTCAACAACTTCGAAAAGAGTAGCATTGCTGAATATTTGCCTCAGCAGGGATTCATTACTTATTCCCCTAGCGCAAATATTTCCCTCCCACTATCTCCCCTCCGTGTTTAAATTTATCATTACGGCTGCATAATTTGCACCACCAATGCACACGGGAGCAGATACAAATGGGGTTTCAGCGTAGCGAAGATGTACTATTTTTACGTACGGGTTACGAAGCACGCACGTACGCACACAAATATCCATATATCGATGGCTTGAAGCATCCAAATATACACACACTTATCTCCGTTTTGCGCTCTTCTCAACAGCCTTTTCTATTAATATTGCCTGTCTAGATTAGCTGTTAGCTGTTTTAGCTTAGCTGTTAGCCTTGGTGGAAAGAGTTTTGCTACCGCCAAGCGAAACCAAATCACAGGCATAATATCAGAACAATTATTTTCTTGGTGAGCCGACGATAGCCTAACTTGATGATTCCTCACACAATTGTGTAGCTCAAACCATTAATGCAATGGCATCAGTTTGATGCAATGATTGCAATGCAATGCGAGTGAGTAACTTGGTCGCGTCCAAGATGGTGGAGTTAACAGGTGGCTCGTAATTTACACTATTTAGAGAAGACGTATGAGGAATGGCAAGACGAAAAGTTTGGATTTGTTTATGTTATTACTTACGTTGGTATGGTTACATTTGATTTCGTCGAAGGTATTTGAAGCAGTATAATAAATAAACAGTTGTCGTTGAAAATAGTAACCTAGTAACCTTTATGCATATGCTTCAGCCAGCTGGCTCGGCTAATGTGATTCAGGGAGTGCTTTGATCGTGGTACCGCCACTGGCGCATAATTTGCAGCTTTGTTTTTGTGCTGGTTCATAACGACAATCAACCGTGCCGGCGAAACTGTAGTCAATGTTTTGTGTTGTTTGGATACCATCTATGTAAATAAGTTCAAACTTACGGGATACGTCCGAACGGCAATTCTGACATTACGTTTTACCTTACGTTTTACCTTACCTTACGTACACTTCACTTTCCTTGGTCGCGTCCATCCCAATTGCTCTAAGAATGGCACTCGATCCCTCGTCATCCAGCTCGCCCAGCAACGGTGTTGTCCAGTCGGTGTCTTTACGATAGAGATGTGCCATCCGCTCATGAGCTGTTCATTCGAATCGCTTCATCATAGTGAGCGGATTCGGATCGGCTCGCAATAAAAAAAACGCAGCTCATCAGCTCATTACGGAGCTGGAGCTGGTGAGCTGATGAGCTGTTGAGCTGAAGAGCTATTGAGCTGTTGTGCTGTTCAGCTGCGGAGCTGTTGAGCTGTTGAGCTGTTGAGCTGCATAGCTGTGGAGCGCAAAAGTTGCAGAGTGTGAATTGTGAGACGCGAAAGGATTTTTCGTCTCCCGCGCTTCATGGCATGACGTCAGTTTGTTTTCGTGTATCCCTCTTCGTATTTTAGCATTAGCAGAGATGCCAGAGATAGGAAAAAGGTTTTTGTTTTGAAGATATTCAATCGTTTCGCCAAACAAAATAATAAACATTATTATATGCTTGTAAATAAATTCGATATATTACATTGTTATTTAAACATGACTGTGGAAACACATACATTTATTTCCACGTGCTGAATCAAAACAATTCAGAAAACCACCCGGCATAAATGTTGATGATTGATACTGGTCCTTTTGTTACCTTTGTGATCGCGAATAATTATTTCACGTTGCACCTATTAGTGGATTTATTTTTATATCCTCGGATGCAGAAAAAAAACTTGGTAGTTTTATCAAAAAACGTTGTGTCGGCCAATATTTCTGAAGGCATTTTATTTGGCTACTGTTGGTTTTTCTGTTGTTCAAGTTCAGCATATTCTAAGCATCTTCTATGTTGGATTTCAGCATTCAGTATGTTGTATATTATATTATTAGAATTCATATCAGTTCTAGTTTTTGTACAATTGCAAATTAAATTCGTTTATTTTTTGCTTTCCGTCTATTAAGAAAATGCACACTATGCAATGTCCCATGGTGATTACGTTTCATATGCATATTGTGTGGACAACTGCAAAATTCAACTGAGCTGAAGAGCTGTGAATGAGCAGCTCACTTGTATGAGCTGAACGGCTCTGAACCGCTCACCATGATGAGCTGATTTGCCCATCTCTACTTTACGAAGAATGAACGTAACGTGCCTCAGCGAGATCCACTGTTTATAGGCACTGTAGGCAAATATTCCCCTTCGTTCTTCTTTTTTTCCTTTGTTCACGGAGATAGTGATCCCCGATAATCGTTCGATTAATCGATTAATCGAATACTTCCTACAGGAATCGATTATTAATCGAACGAATACTGCACAACCAATAATCGAAGCGAACGAATAATTTAGCTCGATTAATCAATCCAAACTCAGAGAGAAAAAAACGCACGGCCGCTGCAGTTTTATCCTGAAAACAAATCATTATCTTTGATGCTCCCCTAAGTTCGTAAACAAAGCTCAATGCCGTCAACGTGAATTAAGCTTCGTTTACGACTTTAGGGGTGAGTAAAAGATAATAATTGATTTTCAGGCGAAATGAACACTTTTTTTGATTCCATATGGCTGTCTAGCAAATGAGAAATATTAATCTAACTAATTATTTCTCTCAGTGTGGCGAATAATCGATTAATCGGTTATTTGGGCCGATTAATCGTATCGAATAAAAAACTGCTGAAAACCTGAGACTGGAAACTATCCGATTAACTGATGACGATTAATTTCAAAAATCGGGGATCACTACACGGAGACTTTAAATCTTAAGGCTGATTTAGACGATGCCAGTCAGCGCTCTAGTTGAAGTATCCAGTGAACAGAGAACAGACACTCTGTTCAAGTTACTTGTACCAGTATCGAACAAGTAATTGGCCTCTAACTTGAATAGAGTGTCTGTTCTCTATTCACTGGATACTTCAACTAGAGCGCTGACTGGCATCGCCTAAATCAGCCTTTACGATTTCTCCTTCGTTGCTCGTTATTGACAGCTCTGTTTTGGAAAACACACAAATGGACAGAACAATTGTACGGGGAAATGAGATTGCTTCCAATTTTCATCAATTTAAACCATATACAGACAATGGGTAGTAATGTATAGCATATCAAACAAATCTTAGAGAATTTCCGATTCGATTGGTATGTAAATCGTGAAAATCCGTTCACAGCAAAAATAGTTATCAACGTTCACTTTATTTCATAAAAACGTGACCTGTTTTCTGATTTGGCACCTTTAATGTAAGACGTAATTCTACGTCAAAAAATGCTACATAATTAATGGAAAATCGGTAGCTACTTTCAAAAGTTGTTTGTATTGACTGATTCCAGAAACCCATAGTGAAGCAAGGAAGAATAGTGAACAAACGATGCTCACAAAAAAACACTGTTTATCTATTTTCAACTTTTATTATTATGCATGTTTCCAAGTGTATCTAATTGCATGTTCAGTACCGTTCCTAGAAAACAACATAATTGTTACTACAGGAAACTGTTTATTCGTCTCTCCTACTTCACCTGTGCCGTTTATGCAAAGTGCTGCGTTTCTACTTTATTCTAATTAGATACCTAATTCTTTCAGCTATACACACGCAAATATGCCTACGTGCGGTGTACCTTTCTCCAATTCGCTTCCACTTCACAGAGGGAGCCCAATTATGTCTGTGTTTACTCGACTACTCACATTTAGTCTCGATGCAAATGTTCTTTTTCGTTGATAATGGAGAAATCTAGTCGCATCCAGATAATAACTAGAACAAAAAGAATGTAAAGGAATCCGACCACCAACAGAGGTTCCTGCAGCATCATAACACGATTGAAGTTGTATTTGAGGACGAAATCAGCGATGTGCGCTTCAACGACATTTTTCTTGGAGAAAGATATAACTGGACGGCCGAAGGTATCCAGATACGTATAGTGCAATGAATCAGGATTACGGGTGACCGAATACGGAGTGATTAGTTTGATGTTAGTTGCACCTTCGGGTAGAATAATTTTTGTCGTCACTTCATCAACAACCATATCATCGAATATGTGATCAAGCACTCGCATTGATAGCTGATATTTCTCTCCATTTTGGAACAGATACTCGAAGCTGGGTACGTTATATCCAAGGGTGTAGTGCGTTTTCCATCCGCCGAACAGCGGGAAACGTGGTCGGAGATCCAGTTCCACCGAATCCTTCACCACCCTCATAGAGGATGTGGAAATATTGCCATTGGTGTCGCGATAGTAAACTTCAGTGGCCGATGCGGGCAGTAGAGTTTTGTACGATTTTACGCAAGCCTGATTCGAGCGTGAATCCTTTTGATAGTCATATCGTGAAAATGGACCCTTCAAAGCTGCTCCTGAGTGTACAATATCGATCGTTTCTTCGACCGCGATGTTGCCCCAATGAGAAACTTCGATAGTGCGTTCCAACTTGGTCACAGTCAGGAAAGGTGTGTAATTCTCATTGTGAATAGTCATCGGCTCAACGGAGAATGCTGCAACGAAAGATAGTTCCCAATTATTTAAAAATAATCTAGAAAAAACATTGATAATTTAAATTTTAGTTAGCATAATTTAGATATGCCTATGCATTATTTTTGATAACGATAAATGCAAAACAATCGAAAATGTTCAAATTCTTCATATTGAATATGACCGAATGTCATTCGTTTCCGTAATGATCCAATGACAGAGGAACAACTGTTTTGTACATACAAGAAGCATTGTTTTAAATTTAAAATGTGTTATTGAACTAATTTACCTGCAACATTATCGTATGGTCCATAGGTGATGGTGTTGTCCGAATGGACAACTGGTTTGAATTGGGTGTAGCTTTCCACATTGCGCGAGCTCAGATGGACTGTTGTCTTCTGAGTGACCGTTTTGAACGGGGAGTAGACATAAACATTACCAAAATATTGCACCAGTTGACGTTCGGTTTGTGCAATGGATGTTGGGAATGGTTTCAGTGATTTTGTGAACACCGTCTCGATGTAAACAACCGGATTCGTTGATCCGGCCGGCAAATTCATAGAAAATGCTGCCCCTTTTGGGGAAGCCGTCTCCGTTAGTTTGAGTTCCTTCTTGGAGGAATCCTTGGCGGAAATGAACGAGAGCCTCTCACGCTCATCTTTTGGAACAATGAACAAATAACTGCTGATCGGTTTCTTCGCCTTGTGCTCGAGGGTAATTTTGTAAGAGATTTTCACCAACTGTGATGCGAGATCGATAGTGCGGTCGACATTTTTGTTTTCGATTTCCACGTCGATTGCTGCCTTGGTGCAGATGAAAACTGCTCCAAACACGGCCAGACACAATAAAATTCTGTTCATCGCTTAGCTAATTGCCGAATATCATTTACTTGAACAGCAAACTGGAAAAGCCGCCTGAGCTACTTTAAAGAAAAACGGACCCTCGTCAAACGCCGAGATCAACTACGAGACACGCACACAGAATACACCTCTAGCAGATGTCTGACAAATGCAAAACATTGACGTGTATTATATCATTATTGCCAGATGCAAAGTCATCAAGATTAAATCGATGAATGTCTCGATTTACTCGATTTCGTATACTGTAAATCTATTTTGGTAATTTTGACGTAGAACTACGTCTTTCATTAAGGGTGCCAAATCAGAAAACAGGTCACGTTTTTATGAAATAAAGTTAACGTTAATAACTATTTTTGCCGCGAACGGATTTTGGCGATTCACATTCTAAACGAATCGGAAATTCCGTAAGATTTGTTTAATATGCTATACATTAGAATCCCCTGGTTTGTAAATGGTTAAAATTCATGAAAACTTGAGGCGTTTCCATTTTCCCATACATTTGTTCTGTCCATTTGTGTGCTTTCCCGAACAGACCTGTCAATAACGAGCAACTTATCGACGACCAACGGAGGGGAAATCGTAGGATTCAAAGTCCCCATGAACAAAGGAAAAGTAGAAGGATGAAGGGGAATACTTGCCTAGAGTATAAACAGTGGATCTCGCTGAGGCAAATTTTCATTCAGCATCGGACTGTTGAGCAATCCAGTTCACTTTGCTTTCGCTGAGCTTCGATCTAAGATTGGACCCCACCAGTGGTTATCCAACTTGGATATCGTCGTGTGGTTTTTTCAGTTCATTTTTGGCGTTATTCGTATCGTGTGTTTTTCTTTCCGCGTCATAAATTGGACGCTTCCTGCAGTGTGTGATGAGCAAGAAGAAGAGGAAGGCTGGCTCGAGCACTGCAAAAAGCGAACGCATTGCCAGGGGCAATCAAATTTCGAGGCAAGCGTCATCTCGTGAAGCACGCGATGTTGGTGCAGTGAAAAGCGCTCGTGACATCGCATCGAACAACAGCGAAGTAGACAGCAGCAACCAAAATCAAGCTCCCCCCGCTGGTGGTGAAGGCGGTCGCTCTTGACAAACTCATCAGCGAATTCGCATCGATGGGTTTTACAGCAGAGTACAAGCTATGTGGCATAATTCAGTCTTTTTCCAAGCAATTAACATTGTTTGTTTTCCGTCATCATAAGGTTGTGCGTCAAAAAAATATTTGGGGAATACCAAGCATCTTGAATGTCTTACTGGAATGTTATAAGTTATTTGGGTTCGCGTGCCAGTTGCAAAACTACCTTCAGATAGGATTACATTAGCGCTATGAAGCATTGCTACTGTTTTCGAGGTTGTTATTAACAAAAAGAGTTTAGTTCGCTTGTCTAGTCACCGAGAAAGTAAATGTCGTTCTGGAATTTTGTCTGTGGTTTCGCTTGCCAGTAGCAAAACTTCCTCCACTAAGGGTGATAGCTGCGCTTCTCTCGAGCATGAGAAAGAAATACAACTTTTTTCGAGGCCAGTAATATTAACAGAAGCGTTTCTTTTGAGAATAGCGCAAAATGATGAGAAGTGTTTTATATTCCTAGTAGTTTCAAGCCACCAATGTATGGCTCTGTATGCATGCTATGGCGAACGCTTGTTTGGCGCTTGGTTTACGTTGTACGAACGATGACTAGAGGTGCGATTCCTATAAGGCAATACTAAATAACATATAGCATGATATTTGATACTTGCAAGTGTTGTTATTGTTGTTGTTTCCATGCGGTGCCAAAGATATATTGATGTAGTTATGAGATGTGGAATAATGGTGCTGGTGCAACATGTATATAATCGAGTCTAGCCGAGTCTATGTCAATTGCTAAAAAGGCCAAAAAAAAAGAAAAGCGTTCGAGGTAAATTTTCATTGCATTGACATGAAATAAATTGCGACTCACGATCAGCTAGTGTATTGTTTTGCGAGGGCAAGAATGAATCATCAATGAATTATAGTCAACAAATTCTACAATGAAAAAACCATTTCAGAGATTATTCTACTAAGCAGTTGTTTCTAAAATTTCACAGCATTATAGAATAATATCCGAAGGTATGAATAAGCGACTTATATAGAATAACAGCGTAGTTCTACGTCAACAATGCGGTCGTATCTTGGACACAACCTCCTATAATTTTTTTTATACTAAATTCTGGTCATGTCTCTCAACTCCGCTCGATGGCAGAACATTATTCTCAAATTTTCTGCAAATGAGAAAAGGTCGTAAAAATTAACTTCGATACCATTTTCTGGCACCAAAATGGGTAGTGGCAGACAGTGCTGAAAATATTCACGTTCACGACATTCAAATTCGGCGAATTTCTGCCTTCCTTGTATTGATAACTTACTGCTCAAGCGAGTTGTTAAATATGAAACAACACTATCAAGGAACCCCAGTGGAATGAACACGAACATCAGCTTGCCATGAAGTTCATTTTTCATTTGCATCTTCCTTATCGTCATGGTATTCGTAAGGTCCTAAATTAAGATCAGTACGTGTAAGTGAAAATCAAAGCATAAAATTCAACGTCACCAATTGAGAGTGAAATCGATGCATGGTAAAGGATAGCAATTCATCACACAAAATTTTTGTTTTTGGCGACTACGGCAATGGAATGTATAGGATAACTCTTGCTACGTTTTATGAATCTACTCACGATTGCCCGGAAATGGTATACAACACCATTTGTATGTGCGATGGGTGACACGTTTTCAATAAAAATTCACTGCAAGCGATAAAGATCAACTTAACGTTCGTGATAATCACCTGGAATTATTGACAGTAATGAGAGTGCAGGCTGTTTTCGATCAATATACCAGACAAAGTTCACGCGTCTCGACTCTTGTGTTATACTCATTATGACAGATATGGTGTTGAGTTTCAACAGAAGAGAATTCATCCGATACTGGGAAAAATCTAATTCCTTCATTCGTGAATAAATTTTGATAATTTGTGGTACTGGTGGCAGGTTTCTATCTGTTACGTTCATAACAGAACCTACCCAGAAAACATAAAATCGTATAACTTTTGCACATGCTAGCTCGGATATAAATTCGTATCAGATGTGTGACGTATTAAATAATACGGGAAGGGGTTAAAACCTTGTGTATGCCTCAAATACGCACTATAAACCTACTCATACCACTTTCTTTACACTCAATTCGATTAAAAAATATAATTCGAATAACTTTTGCGAAAAATCTATCTGCATTGATCGATTCTCTTCATCAACATTCTTTTTTCGTTAATAATTCAGTGGTAAAAGCATTTTTTGATGTGTTTGACGATCAGGAGCACAGTTGCCAACAATATTTTTCAAAAAACTGGAAGATTGCCCCTTAATAAACTGGATCCTGAAAAATCGTTTTATTTCAAGAAGTTCGGCTTGAGAAGTAAAATTTACTTCGAAGCTTCGTGCAATATCTACATGTAGTTCATAAAATATCGTAATAAACCATTAATTAACCATTCGAGCAGATCAAAATAACGTTTCGCACCACTCGGACATTACTGTAAAACAATACTTGAGGATCTCTAGAACCTCTAGAAAATACGGTTTTATTTGAATAAAGCTTGGAAAATCTCGTACTTTTTGCTCGACAATGTGATTAATTGAGGTGCTTGGTGACACGGTTTCTGGTTATAAATCACTGCATCAAACCTAACCTCAATCCTGTTTTTTTCCTTCTAACTCGAATTTTGACATTTCTGTAGTATTTCTTTTAAACATCTTCGTTGCTATTCTTTTCTCACTCACGAAGAATGTGGAATGAGAAAACTCCGCCTGCGAGTGACGGCTCTCTATAGACGCATGTCCGAGAAAGAACTTGAAACTGTTCGGGACGGAGAAGGTACGGTGTCGCCATGTTGGATTTTATGGTTGTATGATGCGAACGTAAACAAATCGTGGGGTTTTCAACTGTACTGTGTACTGTTTTCATGAATTCTATTGCAGTTTATGAAACAAACGAATACGTTGTAGTAGAATAGAATTTAACAAATGATTGTTTTATTCTCTGATACACAATACAAAATCAAAAAGGTGTACCCTCTTCAAGATATGCATGCAGCATCTTCTTTTTTAATTTGTTGGCTTATTATTTCGGATATGATTTGCGAATTCGTCGAAATTTCATAAATAACTCTTCAGTAAAAAGTTCCGGGGACCCTGAAAAGGTTTAATGGCTTGCATGGTTTTATAGAATCATTTCGAGAAGAAACGATTTCACAGTTGCAGCGATCAAAATCAAACATCGCGAGAATAACCGTTTATGAAAAATCTTTCTCGACTCTCGGTCAAATCCGTCAACAAAGCTAGGAGCTTGTTGCATCAGAACAGAGCCGATGCGCACGAGAGCAGATACGAATGGCGACTAAAAGTATCCAGGGTGTGCTATTCACATGTTAGCCTCCATTGTTTCGGGCACTGAAAGATTCTGAGAATTTTCCCCAGAGGATCAGAGAAGCAGATGCAATACTCATACGCTAGCGACAGCTTACATACTATGCAAGGGTGAAGTTTACTTCGCAAATATTCTCTTTTAGCTATCTCCCTTCTTTATTTCTATTCTAGCGGCTGCATAAGTTACCCGTTATTGACAGCTCTGTTCAGGAAAGCACACAAATGGACAGAACAAATGTATGGGGAAATGGGTTAAAATCCGTTCACAGCAAAAATAGTTATCCACGTCAACTTTATTTCATAAAAACGTGACTGATTTGGCACACTTAATGTAAGACGTAGTCCTACGTCAAAACATGAGCATAGAGCTGAACCTAGCTTTCGCTCGATTCGTAACGTCGTCCCTGTTTATAAATAAAAAACATATTGGCCAGGAATACTGTAAACTTTCGAAAACGGTAAATTGTAAAATCGAAAACGGGTGAAACCTAATACATATCTCCAATGGCTTTAGATGGAGATTGAGCCGTTGACAATCAATCGCGTCTGAAATATTCGAATCTGAAGATGTGTTTTGACGTAGGATTACGTCTTTCGGAAACATATTGGGGGTACAAATTGAAAATCGAAAATCGAGCACATCGTGAAAATTGACCAATTTCAAACGCATATTGCTCAGTCATTTCATGATGGATCAATCGATTTCGGTACTCCATAACAATTTTTTATATTGAAGAAATTAATATATGTCATGAAACTAGCTATCGAACAATTGAAAAATCTAAACCCCTATCCTAACGGAAATAGCCACTTATGATTGGTCGAAATTGGCGACACATGCGGCGGGTCCCTAACAGAGACATCAAAACCAAGCTGCCTGGGGGAAATCGCCATTTTAAATACATGAAAGTAGGGGGAACTGTTGTTCGGGCCGAAATGTGTTCCCTTACTGAGGCATTAAAACCAAGATGCAAATCGGGAGCATTTTTATAATGTAAGTAAGGTGAGTGATACGATTAATTCTAGCAAATAAAATTTAAATTGTTAACTTTAATGTTGGTTGCTTCGTAAAATTTCATATCAAATACCGATCGTGTATTAGAAAAATGCGTGTAAGTGTAAGGGTAAAATTGTATATGGTAGTAGTTGTGTTAAAAATGACTTGATATATGAAACGATTTATTTAAATTTTCATCAATAAAAACCCGCTCGAGAACGGGTCGTTTGGTTTAAGCTATCTGTTTTGTTGTGTTCATTTTCACCCAAGGAAAGTTTATACGGCGAGAAAAGTTAGAAAAGTGAAGAAGTATTAGGAAAATGATTTCCCATATACTCTACATATAGTATTATTAAAATTCGCATTGGGTTGAATAAACACTCAGAAAATATAAATTATAAAAGAAAATTACCTTTTCCATTTCGAATATGGTTTCTCTATATTAAAGTAACATGTTTTTACTGATAAGAAAAATTGATAGTTGTGTTCGGTATTGGTAATTATTTTATATTACAGTGATGAGTTTTTTTTTATTTCATCCATACATATCACAGGAGGTATCTCGTCTAGGATCACAGAGGGCGGTTTTCATTATATCTCGTTCCACTTCGGTATCTTTTATCTGATACGCACCATCCAACGACTGTTTATTATCCTTCTGTCATCATCACTCGGTAAACACTGGTGGAGTGAACAAACAATACCCAACAACTAAATAAAATGGGCCTTTTCAGGGCCACCAAATCATTATCAAAGAGTTTAACGATGTAATACTTCAAACATATCCAAAATCAACAGATAGCCTAACAGAATCCTACGTCAACTATGCGGTAGTGTCTCGGACACAACCCTCCTGTGACTTTTTTTCTACCGCCGCATTTTCTACAGTAAAAAAGGTGTTCTAACGATGCTAATTTCTTTATTTTAACCTAATTAGCTCTGCAGAACATTATTCTTTCATTTAACACTTACCATTATAAAAAATAAATCCATTACTCGTGTGGAATTGCTACACTGACCCACAAAATTGGTATATATAACGATTTTTTTTGGTAAATATTACCAATGATTAGTAAATTTTTGCATTACGAATTATTCGTACATATTACACAATAACAATGATAAACAAATGTCAAACCGGCCAGTATGATCCACTATAAGCGGTTGGTTCAACTTTGGTTTAACATATACCCTAATTATATATATATGTGAGTAGTTCAGAAAATCAAAGATGAATGTTTCGCTCAAAAGCACGGTGAACTATCATTAGAAGACAAACTTGCTGCTTGTTTGCGAGTTTTCGCCGAAGAAAGTTACCAACGTGGTGCAGGTCGGACCCGATTATATACAGACTCGATTATATGTGATTCGATTACATACACTTTTGGACTCGATTATATACAAATATGGCTTATTTCGCGAAAAAATATTACCTTTCAACGTTAAGGTGAAATTTAAGTGGCTTTTATATGTCCAGTGGGGACAAAACCGTGATTTTTGAAGATTTTTCTTGAATTTTCACCAGGAATTGTTAATATCGATATTGCAGCGAAATTAAGATAGACAGAAATTGGTTATCAAAAAACAAATTGTAGAGCGGTTAGAAAGCTTTAATTTAATTGATAGAAACAACTAAGTTCAATATGAATTGTTAGGATAAAATTAATAATAACACATTAAAAATTACTAACTATGAAGTTTTTCACTTCCTTCTTCTTGAATGGCGTTAACGTTCCCTGTGGAACTATTGCCGTCTCAACGTATGCATTAACTAGCGTCATTTATTAATACTTAGTTGAGATTTCTTAAGCCAAATAACACGCCTTGAATGTATTCCGAGGGCAAGCTCCAGAATACGCGTGACCACAGTGCAAGTCGATGGAAATTTCTCTGACGAAAAATTCCCCGGCCAGAACGGGAATCAAACCCGAACACCCGGCATGATAATGTGAGACGCTAACTTCCTTCCAAAATGTTATTTAAATCACATAATTTAAATGTTTTACAACAATATCCCGTAATAAATTTTCGTTTCAAATTTTCATAACAGAATCGTCTTCTGTAGCGTACTAGTTTGAGGGAACAGAGTTCGAAACAATCAAAAAGTTCTATAACTCTGTCTGAGTTTGAAACTTTCGGCGACTGAGCAATGATCGATTGAAAATTATATAATTTTCGCGATGCGAAACATTTTCCGTTGCGCGCGCATACGATATTGGATACGAAAAATTTCTTCTGATGGGGAAAAATAATTTTCAGAAGCTCTCCTGCTAATTACACTTGATTGAAAAATTACAAAATCAAATGTATTTGGTCGCTGTGTTATATGGTTAGAAAACATTAAAATAAACTCTTTCGCATGAATGTATTTTTCAATTCCCATGGAACTGGCAGATTAATATTCAGAAACGATTAGATTTTTCCAGATTTTCCGCGATACTCGAAGCCCACCAGTGGTTAATGCTAACTCGATAACCACCTGTTAATAGCACTCGATTGAAAAATATTTGGTCGCTGTTCTATATGGTTAGAAAACATTAAAATAAACTCTTCCACATGAATGTATTTTTCAGTTCCCAGGAGAACTGGTAGATTATTTTTCAGCAACGATTAGATTTTTCCAGATTTTCCTCGATACTCGAAGCCCACCAGTGGTTAATGCTAACTGGATAACCACCTGTTCATAGCACTTGATTGAAAAATATTTAGTCGCAGTGTTACATGGATAGAAAACATTAAAATGAACACTTTCGCATGAATGTATTTTTCAGTAACGATTGGATCTTTCCGGAATTTTCTCGATGCTAAATGGCATCCAAACGAAGAATTCCGCGCGTGTATGTGTGTGTGTGGCGGCTGCTCCGATCTCTTCCCGGGGAACCGTTTGTGGCATCACTCTCCTCCTGATGGATTCTCTTCTGTCCTAAGGTGTACAAACAGGCTCTTGGTGACACCGTTCATCCGCGCTTTCATGATAAACGAAGAGTTTCACCACAATAGCGACAACATGCTCCAATCGTTGTTCGATTATATCTGAGTGGACTTCCGAGCGGCGCTCGCTTATATACCGATTGATGATTTCAATAGCCTGTTTTGAAAGCAATTTTAAGACTATTGAAACAAGTTTTTGGATCAAAAAGTAACAAGTATTTAACGCGTAGGCATTTTATCTTTCGAATGAAATGTTTATCATACCATTTCGTTCAGTTGTTTAGGAGCTATTAACGCTCAAAATCTCGGTCTCCGGCGTAACACTTTCGTTTTCGAAACTTTGATTTTACACCCCGGTATAGAAATGAATGATGTAGTCCTACGTCAAAAAACTGATTTCTCGCGTAACTTTTGAAAAGGTCCTATGTAGAGGTGGGCAAAACGGTTCACTTTAATTAACCGTTCAGTGACCAACCGTTCACTTATGTGAACTAGTTCTTTTGAGCAGTTCACTCACTCTTTTGTACAGTGGAGGGATATGCAAGTATAAAAAGTGTGGGATGTTATGTAAGACTGTTCATTCATAAAATGCCGTTTTTATTATTATTCGTCCGATATTGGTTAAAAAAAGTTAGCACAATAGAAAATCAAACTTTGATTTCGAAATTTTGATTTTGTTTAAGTCGTTATTCATTATTTTCAGCATAAACTAGCAATGTGCTGCTTTACTTACGATGTATTGCAATAAATGCTATAGCAAAACTGTACCCAAACCGCGAACGTCCATCTCAAAATTATCGAGCACTATATGATATAATATAAAACAAGACTGTTTGAATCTTTCCGCTTTCAACTATATTTTCTAAGTGAGGTAGATTTGCATATCAACTTGCTGAAATATTTACCGTGAACTCCAAAATATGAAATTAAAATTTTATTCGATAAATAATTTAAAATTTAACAATCCAATTTAAAACCATCGTATCCTGAAATTTTGCGTTTTTTATGAGAGCGACAATACAATTTGTGCAATTCGGGTCCACTGGCTTCGGCATCTTCAATGAATATTCCAGTGCCTCTTTCAAACTCAAAGATCCTTGTTCCGTGTATGTCGCAGAAATGGGTGCGATATACTATGCTCTAGGGATCATTGAAACACTGCCCATCGACCATTATTTTATATTTTCAGACAGTCTCAGCTCAATAGAGGCAATCCGCTCAATGAAAGTTGATAAACGCTCATCTTATTTCCTAACAAGAATAAGACATCTATTGAGTGTTTTGGTCGAAAAATTATTCAAGATTACCTTAGCATGGGTTCCCTCTCATTGCTCGATTCCGGGGAATGAGAAAGCGGACTCGCTAGCTAAGGTGGGCGCTTTAGAAGGCACACTTTTTGAAAGGCAAATTGCTTATAATGAATTTTTTCACATTCCTCGTCAGGACACACTCGTTAGTTGGCTGCGCATGTGGAGTGAAGATGAGTTCGGTCGTTGGTTACACACGATTATCCCTAAGGTTTCGACGAGTGCATGGTTCAAGGGATTGAATGTAGGTCGTGATTTCATTCGCGTGATATCTCGGCTTATGTCCAATCACTACAACCTAAACGCGCATCTCTATCGCATTGGGCTCGCAGCAAACAATCTTTGTGATTGTGGCGATGGCTACCACGACATCGAGCATGTTGTCTGGTCGTGTATCCGGTTCCATGCTGCTCGCTCTCAGCTCTCTAGAGCACTGAGAGCAAAAGGCAGACAATCGGATATCCCCGTCCGGGATATCTTAGGTAGCCGGGATCCTGATCTTCTGCTTCATCTATACCAGTTCCTCAGAAACGCCGATGTCAACGTTTAATGATGATTCCTTCGTTGTGTCCCCGTTTCATATCCCTCCTATCCGATCGATAAACTTTTACTTAGTCGCGGCAATACATACACACACTCTTTACAGTTGCACGGGCCGAAGGTTATGCAGTCCACTGATCATTCAACAAGAGCCAAAGGTTGTACCGCTCATGACAACTCTACACGAGCTGATAATTGCGCCGGCTAGTGACCATTCTATCCTGGATTCCTCGAGTCGAGAAAGACGCGCCACGCTAGATATGGGGTACAGACTAGGGGGGTGTTGCTGATTAATGGTCAGCTGCATCCCAATAGGAAGTATCCCGTGTCGGCACACGTACAGAGCATCGAAGACTGCAACATACCAATTATGAGAACACTTGTAATACTAACCTCGAGCCAACCGCGAGTAATCGGTTACATATTACTAATATAGTTGTAAGACAAAAATTGTCAAAATATTGGACTCCCGGCCCCGTCAGGCTAACGCCACATGTGCCTTAATAAAAAATATATTTTGGGAAAAAAAAATACAGACATATTATTTTTGTTATTTCATGGGGCTATCGTTTGTTTCTATTCGTTATTTTAAGAACTATTTACCTTGCAGCACCATTCATCTATCACTCGTTCGTTTTCTTTCCTCTTATGCACCGCTTACCGTACACAGTTCGTTCTGAACTGCATGCACAGTTCAACCAGCGGTCAGTTCGTACTGAACTGCATACACAGTTCATTCGGCGGTCATTGCACACAGTTCGTTCTGAACTGTATATACAGTTCGTTCTGAACTGTATACACAGTTCAGTCAGCGGTCAGTTCGTTCTGAACTGTTGCCCTGCAAAAAAGAACGGCAGTTCGTTCACTCTTTTTGATGAACTAGTTCTTTTGATCAGTTCATGAACGGTTTGCCCATCTCTAGTCCTATGTAACAAATGTAAACAAATCGAGTTAATGGATGCACGCTATTAGTTTTCAATCATTGAATGCATTACAAAAATAATCGTTCACGTATCTATCTTCTTCATCTTTTAATCGCCGATGCAAAAAATATCCAATGTACAGATTCGGATTTTAAGCACTCGGCTGTTACTTCAGACGCCTCTTTCCTCCGACGCTCGAAACGTCCGAAGTAACAAAGCAATCAAAACAACACGAAGTCGTACTTCGGTCGTTTTGAGTTTTTGTTTCTTTCATGTGTTGTTATCTATGTCAGTGCAATTCAACGAGTAATGACAATAATAATCTGTCTTTAAGCGGACCTTACACGGTCAACTTTATTGACAATATGATGACATTTGAGAGCATAATGACAGCTGAACCAAGACGGGTCTATGGTACTAGGTGAGGCCGTTTCGTCACTAAGTTGGTTAGGGGAGCGGTATATGAAAACAGAACGGAAGAAAGCAGAGGGGGAATTATTTGCTTGTAGCGTGAAAGAGACAGACTGATCACGAGCGAGCTTCGGCACTAGCGTATTGTGTTTTGTTTACAAACAAAACACAGTAGACTTCCAAGATGGCTGAAGAGTGGTTTTAGCAAGTTGGCCCACCTTAAGCCGGGTTCAGACGGTGCGAGTAAACATACGAGTCGGTCTAGTCAGTTACTGCAGTGCAGCTACTCACACCGTGTGAACACATCATGCCAGCTAGTGTCATGTGTGATTCGGTGTGCGAGCTACTTCAAAGTTTTTTGAATTTACTCGCACTCGCATCCCTCAAAACGTCAAAAACAGATTTTAGCGCTCGAATCAGGGATGCCAAATCTTGACATTGTCTTTACATTTCTCTATTTTTAAGATATTTGAAAATATGCGAAGATATTTATAGACTTGAAAATTATTGGAAGAACAAATTAAACCCTCATAGTTTCTAAACGGAATCGTTATTATTTAGTTTTGCACGCTGACGGGGCACGTTTTTTAAAAATAGTTTTCTTGGGGATCTAAATATAAAATCATTATCGGGCACGATTTTAATTCAAAATTCACTCAAAACTTGCAAAAAAGTATTGTTCTAAGAAACAGAATACATATTCGATTTAGAAAAAGTAGATTTTCATTCATTATTTTAGTTTTTGAGGCGTATTAATTGCTCCTGCAAATCTACTAACATTTTTATTTCACAAATTGGTACACGAAGCTGCTGTCAAGGCGAAATAAATCAAATTTTGAAAAATCTTTTAGACTGCCATTTGGAGCACCACATACTTTCGGAATTATTTTAGCTATGGATGCTTTCGAGATTTTAAAAAATTTCGACAATAATCTGAACGATATTCCAGAAGAAAGGCACATCATTTCTAGTTTCACTCTTGTAGGTTTAGCATCCTTCATGAGTGTATCTTGGCGTTATATTTGTGGAGCAATTAAATCCAACAGTTTTCTCACTTTTTCAGGTGTTATTCTCAACACTGCTCTGTACTCTCGGAGATCATCATTGTAGAGTTACTTCAATATTGTATTTGTTGCTTCTTTTCTTTGCATCCAATTCCTGGCCCGAATCCTTTTTTCTTTCTGCTTTTTTCGGATAGTACCTTCAGTATAAAATAAATTCAGCACAAAGTATTTTTAAACACGGCCAGCGTGTGTTTCGCTATAAAATTGTGTAATGATAAATTCAACTGAAAACCTAAGATGAAAACTGCCAATAAAGAAGCCGATTTCGGATCAATCATCTGACAAATTCGGACCTGATTGCTGTTTCTGACTATTTGATGGACATTTGAAAAATCGCCTGGCATCTCTGGTAAACCCGTGTCGTGGTATCTGGTTTCTTGTCAGCAGCTCACATTGTGTGAACGGACAAGGCGAGTCAACCATTTGTCAAGCGAGTTCACCGGGTCAGTAGCTGCTCATTGTGAAGTCAGCTACTAGCAACGTATAAATGGGCCTTTAGGATATACTTCTAGGCGCCTTGAGCTGAACATGGCCGACGACGCAGATCAAGGCGCCTAGAAGTATATCCTAAGGTGGGCCAACTTCCTAAAACCACTCTTCAGCCATCTTGGAAGTCTACTGTGTTTTGTTTGTAAACAAAACACAATACGCTAGGGCCGAAGCTCGCTCGTGATCAGTCGATCTCTTTCACGCTACAAGCAAATAATTCCCCCTCTGCTTTCTTCCGTTCTGTTTTCATATACCGCTCCCCTAACCAACTTAGTGACGAAACGGCCTCACCTAGTACCATAGACCCGTCTTGACGCAGATATCCGGATTTTCTGATTTTCGAGCATCAATATCGTGACATTTCATATGGATGCATGATGTTGACGTTTTACCTCACGGACTTCCAGACTGAGTTGCCAGATATGCAAGCGCACATTTAATTTTTGTTAGTCTTTTTTGCGATTGTAATTAAAATTTATAAACTACTGAAATTGTAGGAATCATAAATGGAAGCTTTTGGTTTGGAAAACCGATACTTTGAATAGCAAAATACGATACTTTTCACGATACAAATCAAAACTTCAAAGTAAACTGACAATCGGCCTGATTCTACGCGGCGTGTGAGGTGAGATGACAATTGTCACATCACCATCACGCAACTCTCCTCACTCTATTCCTACAGTCGTTTCGGATGCCGTGAGAGGTTCATTTGATGTATGTGAGAGGATGAACAGCAAGTGACAAGGCGTTCATTCTGCTGGTTGCCAAATCTGATCAGAGATGCCACATTCGCACATGTGTTCACGAATTTGTAGACATTTAACTTTTATCATAACCTTTTATTCCTGCTGCAGGCTATTTAAAATAGTGACAAAACATTATTGATTCCATATGATAAACGAAGCTGGTCAGTATGTCAGACATTAGCACATATTTACAAATATTTCAGATTTTTATCGCATATATTTAAGAAAAAACATCTGGCATCCCAGAATTTTATTTGTTTCGCTCAGAGAGGTCAGATATTTGTTTTGCTGCAGTCAGTACCGTATCTATAGATCTGATTTAACCTGGCCTGTTGTTAGTGTATCAGGACATTCTGCCGAATTTGCAGGTATTTGATTTAGATTTGGTGAAACAGTTGATTGCATCCTGTAAAGTTTAGCATTTTTGTTTGTTTTGGTCGTAGTTGCTGCTGCTCTCTGCACTCTCAGTGTTAAATTGTTGCTCTGGCTCCGGCTCGGGCATATACCACGGCTTCTGAAATGGATATGCAGTTCGGTGACGATGACTCGCGGATAGATAGATGAAACACAAGACCCATATGATAGATATATTTTAGAGAAAATAAATAGATTTCATGAAATGAAAATAATTTCGGTGTGCTTATTCGTCCAATTGATGAATAACAGACTCACTACCGCTTTCACAAAAAAAAAACTACTTGCAATTTGTCTTTCGTACTGTGAAAATTGAAGATAAATTGAATTTATTGATACATATAATACCATTACTATCGATTCTATACGACCCAAAAAACACTTATTATTCTTCTTCAATTTTTCATTTGTTTTCATGCACTGTCGACACCTCAAGACATGTCGACGATTGTCACCTAGAAATCCCAGTTCATGTGACAATCGTCACGTATATTTGAGAGCGGGAATAAAGTGAGAGTTCATTCAAGTGAGATTTCTCACGGCATACGCCTGGTGGAATCGCGTGACATAAGTGACAATTGTCATCTCACCTCACACGCCACGCAGAATAAGGCCGAATGTGATGGTGAGAGAGTGGATGAAACTTAACAACGTTTTAGGATTTTTTTAACGTTGAACTCGGTCATTCTTTGCGCTAGTGAGCGGGTTGTGTGCTTCTTCACACTCCGCTATAAAATTTGGAGAATGAGAAGATCTGGGAAAATAACAGATGAAAAAGCATCTAACACATGATTCAAGCTACAGTAGAATCCCGATTATCCGCGGAATAGTCTCAAAACTCATCGCGATTAGCTAAAATCGCGGATGACCCATTAAAATACAAAAAAAATGCAAACACGAAGAGATGTTTCAACATAAAAACTATGTTCTATCAATACAGAAATCAATCAACTATCCATCTATAAGGTCGTGTACACCAGTGGCTAAATAATGTAAAAGCCATGACCACAACAAAAGAGCATGGGCCTACCACTCACTAACAAATTCCGGAAATGCCTATTGATTTACTATGGAACTCGCAGTCACGAATAATCCGCAGGGCGGATCACCCGCTCGCGAATAATCGGGGTTCTACTGTCATAGTCTCATTTATGGAATAAAAACATTTGCTTGCAGATAAAATAACTTGTATATATTTTCGCAAGCTAAAATAATTTGGCATCTCTGAAACTGAAAGGAACAGTCTGTATTTGTGAAACGAGTATTATGATGTATTTTTGAGAAGAAAAACCGAATTCAAAAGTGTAAATTATGAATGAAAATTAACTTTTACGAATCAAATTGGTATTCTATGTGAATACAAATCACTTTTTTTCTGCAAGTGGTGAGAAAATCCCATACAAAAATTATGTCTGAAATTGACGTTATATTATAATAATACATTTTAGTAGGAATATCTGAAAATTCAGGGGAAATAGGTTAAGTTAAGGTTAGGACCAAGATGGTGGAGTTAACAGGTGGCTCGTAATTTACACTATTTAGAAAAGACGTATGAGGAATGGCAAGACGAAAAGTTTGGATTTGTTTATGTTATTACTTACGTTGATATGGTTACATTTGATTTCGTCGAAGGTATTTGAAGCAGTATAATAAATAAACAGTTGTCGTTGAAAATTGTAACCTAGTAACCTTTATGCATATGCTTCCGCCAGCTGGCTCGGCTAATGTGATTCAAGGAATGCTTTGATCGTGGTACCGCCACTGGCGTATAATTTGCAGCTTTGTTTTTTGTGCTGGTTCATAACGGCAATCAACCGTGCCGGCGAAACTGTAGTCAATGTTTAGTGTTGATTGGATACCATCTATGTAAATAAGTTCAAACTTACGGGATACGTCCGAACGGCAATTCTGACATTACGTTTTACCTTCCACTTCACTTATCTTGGTTAGGACTACGCGCTTCAACTAATTAAATAATACCAAGTAGATATTTTCATTCAAATTTTACCAATTGAAAATTGCCTTTTAGCCTTCTAATCTGATAGAGAATAGTTTGGATCCCAAACTCAAATGTCGCCAGTAGCCATCGCGGATATTTTCGTTGTCTCGGGTTGAGGGCGATATTGACCGTGTAAGGTGGAAAAATATTGATTGAGGTTAGATCAGATGTTGAAAGCCTAGCTGTCACGATATTGAAGACACTTATTGTCAATCCGGTTGATCGTGTAAGGTGCCCATTAGAATGAAATGCTGATGTTTCGATTGTTCTTCAGTAGTTAGTTTCAAATTATTATCGTGAAACGTAATATGTCCAATGTGCAAACAGGGCAGTCAAAACGTCCAACGTAACATTTTTCGCTCCGAGGCTTCAAATTTAAGCTCAAATCACGGAACAACTGTTACTGTTCTGTTGGTTTTTCAGAGTTATTATTGACTGCTAGTGGTAAAAGTAGTGATAAAGATCGATACCTTTTAAGACAATTCGCGGAATAATGTTCGAGTCTTCAACTTCATTTTTCTCGAGTTGACGAAAATGTTACATTGGACCTTTTCAATAGTTACGCGAGATTTCATATAATGGAAGGATTTCTGGAGTGTTCATTCGCCCGATTGAGAGATAACATACTCACTACCGCTTTCACAAGAAATACAAACTGCTTGCAATTCGTCACACGTATTGTGAAAATTGAATATAAATTGAATATATTGATATAATACCATTACTATTGGGTCATTTACGACCAGAAACGATGCTTACCTTCCATTTTTGATAAGTTTTCATGCGCTGTCGACACCTCAAGACATATCGACGATTGTCACCTAGCAATCCCAATTCATGTGACAATCGTTACGTAGATTTGAGAGCGGGAATACGGTGAGAGTTCATTCAAGTGAGATTTCTCACGGCATACGCCTGGTGGAATCGCATGATATACGTGACAACTGTCATCTCACCTCACACGCCACGCAGAATCAGGCCGAATAAGCAATGCGTGGCCCTTAGCTTTATGTTGCCTACGCTCAATTTGTGTTGGTTGGGATAAGGTCGCCAAGGTCCCGGTTGAGTCATGTTGACGGAGAAACTGCTGGAAGCCAAAACTCATTTCCATTGAATACGAAGGCGAATTACTTTATAGTCCGCTATCTTCAGTTGAATATGACTTTGCCCTGCCCCGATGGTGATTGTATCGACTTCTCGATTCGATTTATATAATAGGGCCCTAAATGTTTATTTCGGAAAAAAAAGTAAACTTATTTATATCCAGTAGTTTATTGTTCTCCAAATACCAATTCACAGAAAAGTCTATTCAAGAACAGTGTATCATTCAACGCATTTTTAGCGGGCAGAGACTGATACTTGCCACACACGAATGATGTTATCCGAATAACCGGCGTACAGAGTTTGTCCATCAGTAGACCAAGCCAACGACAGACACTGTGGAGGATCGGCCTTCGATGGCTTCAATTCTTCCACCATGGTTTTGCATGCCAGATCCCAAATCTTGATGGATGGACCATAGGCGACACACAACCAATACCGGTTTGGCGAGAAGCAGAGGGCATTAATCACTTCATTGTGTTCCAAGGTATGCAAATGTTTGCCATCATTCAGATCCCACAGGAAAGCCTTGCAATCCTTGCCTCCAGATGTGCACAGCGAACCGTCAGGGGAGACAGACACGGAGTTGAGGTAACCGTTGTGACCCAAATGATCGATCTTCAGCTTGCAATTGGCCAAATTCCATACTTTAACGGTGCGATCCCAACCGGCGGAAACAATGATTGGGTTTGAATGGTTTGGCGAGAATCGAACGCACGATACCCAGTCAGAGTGTCCATCTTCCTGGATAGTGTATTTACACTCGGCCAATGTATTCCACAGCTTGATGGTCTTGTCTCGCGATCCAGAGACAATCTGGCGGTTGTCAACGGAGAAGGCAACCGAAAGGACATCCTGTTGTGAAATGGATAAAAACGATTAATCATCTAACAAAACATCAAAGCTAATGATTCGACTTCACAAAAATGAAACGATTCTCGTGATGTAGTTTTGTATCTCAACCGTCGGACACCATGTAGCACAAAATCTACACAGCAGAAAAGATAATCAAGATTTACTCTGGCACGCTCTATAAAGAACGCCATATTGAACACTGTTATTAGTTCAACACGGAGCTGGGATTGTGCCCTTATACTAAACATCGTTTCAACTTTGGAGCATTAAATTAATTAACATTAAGTCTATTCTGAAACACAATACCTAATGCATTCCGTTTAAACTGGAGTAATTCAAGCCACCTTGTACACACCCAAACGATAATAAGCACCATTGAAACATTAGGAATATACCAGTTGGAATCTTTTTACGGAGAACTGCACACCAGCACTCATTTCCGTATTCGTGTTTCTTCTGCCTCGCATAGGCGCATATAATAGACATAGTCCCTAAACACAGAACAACAATGGCTTATCATTGTTCTGTAAGCCAAGGATTGAAATCTTGGAGGCGTCTTCACCATCCAAGATTTCATTCACTCGTCCTCCTAATTTCATTTCCAGAGTTTATAGAACTATTTTCACACCTTAGTATGGTCTTCAAACCGACGTGTAGATTTGCCAGCAGCTAAATCCCACAAACGCAAGGTCTTATCCCAGGAACCAGACAGAGCGTAGTTACCATCGGAAGACAGAACAACGTCACTGATAAAATGCGAGTGACCGTACAGTCGCTTCTGGGGAATGCCATAGCTGGCATCATCACGAGTAAGCTTCCAAACGATCAATGTCTTATCTGTAAATAGAAAAAAAAAGTTCATTAATTTTTTGAATAACTCAAAGAAAAACACGTGCAATGGAAACGCGTTTTCGAATACAATCATGGCGGCCGCCATCTTCATATACCGGAAGATTCAACTTACCACGCGAAGAAGATAAGATCATATCCGGATATTTCGGATTGGTTGCGATTTGGGTTACCCATCCGGAGTGGCCAACAAGCTGGCCGCGCAGTTGCAGAGTCTCAGACATGTTCCAAGAGTGATAATACCAGATTTAATCACTATATTAAGCAGGAGCACTGAATACGTGCTGCACTATTCCACGTTCCGCTAAGAAAAGAAGGAATGTTGAATATCCTCCACTGACAACACCAGCAAAATTTCTCCCATGTTGACAATTGAACGGCAAGATAAACATAAGGTGAGGAAAAATGTAGGCAGTATGAAGCCGCCTTTATCCTGGGGCTACATCTAGTCAAGATGAGTATAACATGTGGATAGCATGCTGCCATTTATAGGGATTTTTTTTTTAAACTGAGTTATACCATGGACAGCCATACAACTGTACTAGCGCTGTACGTGTACAGCGTTGTACAGGTACCACGATAGCATGACACACATACTTTGATTGTACATTGTACCGCATGTCAAACTGACAATCAGAAGTTTGAATTTATTGCATTGTATTTTCACCAATATTTCAATGAAAAAGGTTTTTATTTAGCGTCTAAACTATCGGACACAACAAATATGTTTCCAATCTGAGTTATTAACTCAAGAGAAAGTCAATGAAAAGAATGTATACCAAATGTTCTGATTCGTTTTGTTCATGCTACCCACCACTAACCGTCTATGGCGCTGCGCACAGTACAACTGTAGCCATGTACAGCGGTAAAATAGGTCGGTACAGGTACAGCGATTGTACCGAGTTGCTTGCATGGTTCTAGCGCTGTACATTGTGACAGTCATACAATTTTCGAAGTACAACGGTAGTACAGCTGTATGTCTGTCATAAGTATTCTGAGACGAACCAGCCCAGGAGGCTGAAAGTCTCAAAAATAAAGAAAAAAAAAAAAAAAAATGTCATAAGTATTAGCTTCAAACTGACTCAATAATAAAATAACGTTTTCGGGTTCATGAATGAGGCGGTTTGTTGGTGTGCGTCATATGGTCCAATTTTTTTATATTTGCGATAACAAATGTACAGTGTCGATTTCTGGTGGCGATATTAGTGTTTAGGAGATTAAATTATTCTCTATCAGATCAGAAGGACAGTGTGAAATTATAAAAGTTTGATTGAAAATTTCTACTTCATGTGGTTTGATTACCTAACACATGTAGTCTTGACACTCACTTAACCATTTGTCGATGCATTTCCTGTTTGTTTCACAAATTATTAAATAATCAGACACATTTTTCGGTTATTTTTTTTCAATTTCGACAAAAAAACCTTTTATTTCATCACATAAAATACATATTCGATACGTAAAAGTAAATTTTCATTCATAATTTTTATTACAAAAGCATGTTTACTCCACCTGAAAATCCATGATTATTTTCACCTCCCAATGAAAGTTCACGAAGCTTAATGCCGTCTACGCGAACATACTCTTCAAAACCAGAATCCTAATTGGATTACGATTCCGATAATACAAATGCAAAAGCAGCAGGTTTTCCATTTTCATAATGTTTATTTTTAGATTTTCTAAAACAATACTCGGAACTTGACAGTTCAGTTGTATAGTTGTATTGGTGAACTCGAGTGCGAACCCGTGAAGCATATCAGTGCGCAAAGTACATAGAATAGAAGGTAAGGGATATTTCCTGTGTATACACACGGAGAGCGCATGTATTACTCACACAACGAAGTTAGTAATAAAAAATCCTCAATTTGTTCGAAGTTCTGAAGTTTTTTCAATATTTCTCGATTTTAAAAGTTCTAAACATCATAAAAAGTGGCAAAATCGCTGGTCGAGTCGACGGTAAACACGATAGTGTACTTGTTTTTCACTGCAAGTAACGTTTTATGTGAATTTCTATCGATTTCATACTGAATAGTTTTTGTTTACTTCAGCAAAATGTTAAAATACCACTTCCGCGATGCCGGAACAGAATAATTTCGAATGAGATAAACTAATCGGAGATGTTTTCAGTTATCCCATGCATTCGCTCCTTGGATCGGGAACGAGAACGACACTGCTTCGATATAACCTCTCCACACATTTGTTTATCGGTTTTGCATTATTTCTATAGTACAGGTGCGATAATTTTACTGTTTTCAATTTGAAAATAATTAAGTATACCACTATTCCATTATTTCGAAACATATTTCGAGACAGTTCTTGTGTTATAATCTAAAAAATTAAAAAATGTTTGAATTTATATGGATTCGATCCATGGTTAATAACTATTTTTTGCTTTTTTTCTTTGCCTACCACTACTTGAACAAAGCAGGGAGTAGACTACCTTCTTATTCTACGTACTTTGATCAGTGCGAACCCAACAGCTTTCGAGTTGAACCTAGTGCGAAATTAGGTTGAAACTGAGTGAATAAAAACACGTTTTGACAGCAGTTAGGTTGGAACTGGGGTTAAAACTGAACAAAAACGAATTCACTATTAGCTATTCGCGTTGTTGGGACAGGTGTACAATTTTCGGACCTCTTTTCAGCAAACCGTTTCAATTGGTGTAGCTCAAAAGCTGTAATTTAAATTTATTTGAACAAATTACAGTAATGATATTTGTAACAAACTTACATTTTGGTCATCGAAATAATTAAATCCTGAATATCCTCCAACAAATGTAATTTAATTTTCCTTCAGCTCTATCTTATTCGTGTCGTGCGAAAAATGATTTGAGTTGTTATGACAATCAAGGCGCGTAGAAGTATATCCTAAGGTGGGCCAACTTGCTAAAACCACTCTTCAGCCATCTTGGAAGTCTACTGTGTTTTGTTTGTAAACAAAACACAATACGCTTGTGCCCAAGCTCGCTCGTGATCAGTCTGTCTCTTTCACACTTCAAGGAAAAAATTCCCCTTCTGCTTTCTTCCGTACTGTTTTCATATACCGCTCCCCTAACCAACTTAGTGACGAAACGGCCTCACCTAGTACCATAGACCCGTCTTGATGACAATATCTTTCGAGAAAGGGAAATGTCAATCGTAACGTGTGGCCTGTAGGAAAGTGCGTATTTTCGAAAATGAAAGTGCTGGCAGTGACGTAGTGCCCCCACACGCGTTGACGGCATTACTACACTGAGAGAAATAATTAGTAAATATAACAAATTTTTTGGTAAATACTACCAATCTATAGTCATTTTCTCCCGTACTAATAAACACATATGTCAAGCAGAACCATGATTCGGAAGCCCAATATCGGCTACATTTTCTCGCCGAAAATGCACGTATCAGAATTATATCCTTATTATACCTCCGTATTGCCTTATGGGAACAATGAAAATGGTTAATACGCGCTTTTCTCACCAATTTTCAGATATGACAATATCCAAGCTTACTAATGTTATCGAGTAAAATATACTAAACTCTGGTAGGGATGCGGGTTTGTTGACAATATGTACAAAAAATTTGTACATTCTACTAATTTTGCATTACCAAATGTATTTAGTAGTTTTCGACCGAGGATTTTTCTAAGGGTAGTTTAAGGGAGCGTCAAAGAATACATTGCACTGGAGGCGATTTTGACCTGTAATTGGACAATGACGATGAGAGTGGTGCAGTGTCAACGTCTGGTGGCGACTTTCAATGTGGGGCCATAATTTGGGCCCCGAACTCGATGTTTACAAAACTGTCCAGTTAGAGGTAAAAATGTACAATTAAACGTGTCGCATTACAGGTCTGTCCAATTAGCAAAATGTCGCATTAAATATAAATTACTGTAGTTGTTTTTCAGGCAGAATGAATACGATTTTAAAATTATGAATGAAAATTAACTTCTCCGTATCGAATTGGTATTCTATTTCAAAGAAAAACACTTTTATATGCAAGTGATGAAAATATTTCATAAGAAAATTGTTTTTGAAGAAAACTTTATATTATACCCAGGTAACCATAAGGGTGCTCATACACTGTTTGACCGAAGCCAAATATTTGACTCTTTTTGACAGATAAAATTTGGTCAACGTGTACTGATCAAATATATTCTACACAAAACACGACAAGCAAATATTCAATTATTGGATGCCTAAAATATTTTTTCAGTCTGTTCTTCGAACCTGTCGGTACATGGTTAGGTTACCTTGGATATTTCAGTTGATTTTTTTCCATGTTCGGTGTTTGATATTGTTTACTACTGTTTAAAATTGAAGAGTGGCAAACAAAATAGTGTTTGTACGAATATCAAATCAAACCTTATCTGTCAAAAAATATCAAATATTTGACCTCCGGGCAAACAGTGTACGGCCACCTTAAGCATTAACTCTTACCTCTATTATAGCACAAATTCAGCATTTATAATGCCAAATGGCAGTATATCTGCTTTTTTGATGCTTATAGGCGTTATATCAACATTAATAATGCATATAAACATTAAAGAAAATAAGCATCAATGAAAGTCCTATATGCACATTTAGTGCTACCATATAATGTTTACAAGCATTAGGATAAAACATTCATACAATTGGCATTGGACATCTAGCTGCAAGTGTATGTTTCAAAATAAACAAAACATGGATATTCAACAGATTTGGAGAAAAACTAAAATGTGGAAATTTTAGGCGAAAAGTTCATGTTTATCAAAATTTGAAACTTACTGGAATCTGCAACACTAGCGAAGTTGTGCGAGAGAATGACTTGGAAGAGCCAGAGTCCAGTCTTCTAGTATTCAAGATTCTGAACGGCCAATGGCATCTGCGCATGATTCTGCTGATCCCATAAATTCTCAGACTGCATCTATGTGTAATTCTTATGAAGTTTACGAACCCGATAAAGATTCCGAAGAAAAGAGGATCTTCAAACTTTTTCGGAGGAATCTATTGATCGGAGTAGTTCTGAGGAAAATCTTGCTTCATTCTTGTGGAACTGAAGTGTGCAGTCCAGTATATCACATCAAGCTCTGAAACCCAATTTGAAAAAAATAAATATTTATGAACGAACTCTTCCGGGAAGCCCGAGACGGTTGCTCCGCACTCCTAGGAAAAATTGTAATGTTTCTTATATTGAAGACGGACAATATTGACATCAAGGTTTAGGTAAATTTTATACTTAAAAGTACATAAACCCATATGTGATATTCAATTGCTTCATAGAAAATTGTCTCCGATTGGCTTTTCCGAAATTATATGATTGGCTTTTCCGGAATTAGAATCATCATCAGAATTCAACATATTGAACGAAGGATTCTGGCCAGATACTAGGAATCGATTTTAATCACTTCCGCTCATCTTCAACTGTGATAAACTGTTGCATTCCATTTCGTTTCGTGATTTATTTGTTGATTCAGACGACAGACTTTCCGCTATTTCGATACCTTGGTTTGAAGCTGCAGATTCTCGATATGGCCCTGGGTTTGATTGTTGGATCTGCTTGAAAAGGTCAGCTGCTCTCATTTTCATCATTGTATTGTATTCTTCCGTACCGGAAGTCATTTCCGTTATCTTCAACTCACGGAACACCTTAAATGAAAACAAGTAAATTGCATCATCAAAATAGCTCAAGAATTTTATTCTTTTGATCTTGCACCAAAAAGCGTGCAATTTTAGATCTGGTTTGATAGTGGGGCCTTTCTTAGATTTTTCTCGCAGCCGGTAACCGGAAACACCTTTTGGCCAATAGCATAGATCATTACCATTATCGTCATTATCTGAATCGTCCTTTCCATAGGATCTCCATCCTTTTTTTAATATCCACAACGGAGGAAGCAAAGATAAAAATGTGTCCTTATGTTCGGACGTCTGAACGATATTATAGTTTTCCGGCATGTTTTCTGGAACTCATATATTGATGGGTTTGATTATTGAAGCATGATTACAATTAGTCAAAATCAACTTACCTCTTAATCATTCAAAACAACAAACACAGATCGATAACAAGTGGAGAACAGACCGAGCACGTACCCAGCAAACATTAAATCGCATAACAAGCGTATATATAACATCATATGCCCTACAATTTGGTTGGCATATAATGCGCCTAACTGGCATATGCATGCAAAAGTGGAGGCCATATACATACATGGCAAATGCTTACCGAATTTGCTTGGATGAATATGCAACTTTGACCGGCTATAATAGCGATTATGTTGAAATTTATTTGCGATCTAATATGAATATATTCATGAATTGTCAAAGCACCAAATACGACTTTTGCCATACTAATATACGATTTATTACAGACATGGAATAAAACAAATGGCGCAAATTATTTTTGTGAAATGTTTATTATAGCCTCACGAATCGCCATTTTTATATATGAGTATTTATGTTTGTAGAAATAATAATTGTTTGATTGACTTGTGTTGGGAGTGGAATATGAATGTTTAAAATGGCACAGATTGAAGTTTGGTGAAAACTGCTCCGATGTGGGTTTGAACTCCGGTCGTCTGGATTATCATCCACCAGCTATCTGAAATTTAATTCAACAGCGGTTAAATCATTCGAGTGCATCAGCATTTCATTTACATTTCAATATGATGTAATATGTTCTTTATTAGGATCTAATATGATTTACTGTTTTATGATTTTCTTCAACATGCAACACGATTTACTACAGTACTGAATCGATTCAAATTATACGCTTATACGACACACAAACTGCATCAGCGTAATATACGCATATGATGCGGATTAAATATATTTTACGACAATGTACATCATAAAATTGATGTTTATTATACCGATATGCGACTTAATTTGATAATGGTATATAAAATCGAGTTTTTACATTTTATGCGATTTCAAATATACACGATACATACTTTGATTGATATTATATGCGATTATGATTTATTCGGATTTCTTGTAAGACTTGGCACGTGTAAAATTATACGATTTAATGTTTGCTGGGTATTTTGTTATATATTTTTTAAATCATCAAACGAGTACAATAACAACCAACGTCGTGTAAAATAGGCCTGAAAATGTTTACCCTTTCAATTATTATTGACTTGCGGTAGGTTTGTCTTGTTTTTTTTCCATACCCGCTCATATATGATCTTTTTGAGGAGATATCTAAGCGGTTGTTTAAATTGGACTACTTTCAATTCATTGATCTATATCAACAGTGGTCCAGATAGCAAAGGCACAACAGAGAAACACACACGATTGATTCGATGGCTTTTTCCTAAAAAAAAACGATACAAAAACAACTTGACTAGTTTGGGGATGTATTTTATCCTTAAAACAACTAGCTGCTACTAACGAAGTTAACCTATACTTGGTGCCTGGTCACTGCGGTATAGAAGGTAATGAAAACGCCGATCTTTAGCAAGATTAGGATCTTCAACTAAATTCGTCGGGCCTGAGCCATTTTGTGGATTATCTACATCATGCATGAAATCGGAGCTAATCTGGGAAATATCAATGATTGAAGCCAACTGGAAAGCTCTATCAACACCAAGACAATCCAAATTATTCATTACACCTTGTAACAGAATAACACGCAACCTACTCAGCTTGAATAAGGCAGATTTGAGTACACTAACCGGTTTATTGACCGGACACTGTCCGAGCAGGTATCACCTTAAAAAAATCGGAAAACTGGCAGATGATAACTGTCGTTTCTGCAATTTCGAAGCTGAGACTTCGGAACATTTACTGTGTCAATGCAGTACACTAATTCAGCGAAGACTGCGAATTCTTGGAAAGGGCATTCTTATGCCTAACGAGATTTGGTCTGCTGAACCAAAACAGGTAAGGAACTTCATAAAAGAAATCATACCTTCGTGGGGGAATATGCAAAGTCCTATCGACTATTCCCTGATTGATGGAACGAACTGACACTGCATACATAGCAAACTGGAGTGCACTACAAAAGATCAAACTAATGGTCGCAGTGGTACAATGTCCTACAGAAGAAGGAACTTGACGTTTCTATGCAACCTTATATAAGCATTAAGGATGATTATCAAGGCTGCCATCACAAGTGACGTTTTCAGTTAGTCCTTAGTAAGCTCTAGTAATGCTTATTTAAAGCTGTAACTGGAGCGTTTAAAGAGCCCCATATTTTGCCTTTTTTGCATTATATCATCCATATTTTGGTTTATAGTACGTAATAAGCATTTATTCAGTATTCTATATGTGGATACAGTGATGATTTTAGAAAATTTATTAGTGCTTACTGGTTACCTGGGTAATGGAATGATTCATTAACAATGTTGAAAATGTATAGACAAATGGTTGAATAAAAGTCAGAAATACATGTTTCAAGTAATTGAATAATATAATGTGGAAATTTTCATTCAAATTTTAACATTTTAAAACTTGCTTCGAGTCTTCTAATCTGATAGAGATTACATTAACGAGTTTGGGATCCAAATAATCGCTCGGAAAAAATGGAATGTCTCCGGAATTCATCCAAAATTCCAAAGAGATGTTCTGAATTTAAGTCATACAACTTCAAAAAAGCTTCCAACCGCAACGATACATAAAATTCTACGGCGAAATAGCGTGCTCGAAAATTGTATTTCGATTATTTGACAAAGCTTTCATGTGGTCAGAAATATAAGTTATACTGCAGTGGTCAAAAGTTCAACACCTTAACACTTTGGGACGAACAAGTCGATGAAACTCCTCAAAAAATATATTATTTGGCGACCAATCTTATCTTGTGGCAGGAGAAGTCAATCTTTTATCACCACAGGCACAATTAATAAGAAAATTCTTAACCTGCAAAAATAGAAATTGGATTGATTGATTACTTATCAAATAATATTTTAATTTCATATTGATGGTAGATATTTCAGTAAGTTGATAGGTAAATATTTCAGTAAGATGATAGGTAAATATTTCAGTAATACTTATGACAGACATACATATGTACTAGCGTTGTACTTCGAAAATTGTATGTCGGTCATCATGTACAACGCTAAAGCCCGGCAAGCAACTCGGTGTAATTGCTGTATCTGTACCGACCTGTTTCACCGTTGTTCATGGCTACAGCTTGTCAATTCCTTCTATGGCGCTGTGCACAGGTAGTGGTGGGTAGCATGAACAAATCAAATCAAAGCACTTAAACATTCTTTTCTGTGACTTTCTCTTGAGTTAATAACTCAGATTGGAAACATGTTTGTTGTGTTTGATAGTTCAGACACTAAATAAAAACCGTCTTCTTTGAAATATGTGGTGAAAGTTGATCAAATTTCTGATTGTCAGTTTGACATTCGGTACAATGTATAACCAAAGTATATGTGTCATGCTACAATGGTACCTGTACAGCGCCGTACACGTACAACGCTAGTGCAGCTGTATGTCTGTACATGGTATAAGATAATATGCAAATCTATGCAAATCTATATCATACTAGCTATACCCTGACACGCTTTGCTGAGGCACATTGTGGTTGCATGGTTGAGTTGAATTTTATTTATGTTGTACATGTGTCAAACATGTGGAAAAAGTAGTTGATTTTCATTAGAAGCACAATTTCAGGAACGTGGAGGCGATCTGGCGTAGTGGTAACATCCATGTCTCTCACGCTCAAGGTCACGAGTTCAATTCTCACTCCCGACATTCTTCCAAAAATGGAAGTAAAAGTGACGAACCAGCCAAATGAGTTGAAAGTCACTATAATACAGATAAAAAAAAAATCCGGAACGCACTTTGGTCATATATAAAATCATTTTTCTTCCAATTTTCCAATTTTTTATGCCGTAACAACACTCCTTGAAGTGGATTGTATATTGTGTCCAACTTTGAGCTCAATCGGTTCCGTACTTTTCGAGTTTTTGACGCGCACACAAATGAACAGAACATTTATATATATATATATATATATATATATATATATATATATATATATATATATATATATATATATATATATATATATATATATATATATATAGAGATTGAGCTCGATAATTTGAGATAGACGTTCTCGTTCTGGTACAGTTGCTATATTTATTGGAAGACGTCTTAAGAAAAGCAGCTCAAACCTAGTTTGTGCTGAAAAAAAAATAATCACAGCTCAAACTAAATCAAAATCAAAGTTTGATTTTCTATTGCGCTAAGGTATTTTTCACATAATTCGGATGAATAATTATTTGCTAAAACAGCTTTTTTTTTGAATGAACAGAACTTACTTAGTGCAATTTCGCTAGTTCAGGTCGGTCACGGAAAGCAACTACGAACTGTACAAGCTCAAGCTCAATTGTTTTCATTAGCATTAGATTAATTATTTCTTGACATAGGTCGAACAACAGAACATTTACCTCGATCAGCTCTCCAATTCACAATGAGAAAACCAAATTCCAACCAGTGTATATTAAGCCCCTAGTACACTTAGTTTGGACTGAAAAGCGCAATACATAGGTTTACACAAATGCGCCTACTGCGCCTATCAATACATAACCAACAAAATAATTGATTATTTTTTTAATTTTCAATGTTAACTTAAAATATTGGAGTATATTATGACATTACCGTGACACAAATAAAAAATAAATATATGCCAATTTTGATATCACTCAAGGAAGTTTCACGTCAATTTATCTCGGTGGTATGACTCAATCACCTTTTTGTTCTCGTATTGACTAGTATTCTGTATAGGATTTCAGCATCTCAGCTCACCTGTCGTGTTAACTAGAAAAGCTTTTTCCAAAAAATTGTGATCTTTAGTTTCCTGGGCGAAAGAAGTCTGCGGTATAAGTCACATATTACATTTTGAATTTGTTGTTGTACATAACAATTTGTAATACGAGAAGATTTTGCATTTATTCCTGTATTTGGTTCAGGGTAATTTATAGCTGTAGTAATTTCGCCAATCCAGTGGAATCGAAAATCGGATAAAAGTGATCAAATGTCAAATTTGAAAAACAGTGGAGAAATAACAATTCGATACATTCGATAGAGAGCGATAGTTTTGACAGATCAAAAGAGAAGAGTAGAGTACTGGGTAGCCAGTCTACTTCAAAACAACCGTCATCGATTTTCCACAACGCCGCGGCCATTTTGTTAGAAGTGTGCTTGCGATTGGAAGTCTCCGTTCGGAAGATTACTTTAGTCGGATTTTTCTCTGTTTTTTCTGAGTGAATTCCGACTGTAATTACACGGGAAATACCTTGGCATTGTTTAGTGAAAGTGTACATTTTCTAGTTGGTAGTGATCTACTGAAAACAGTATTCGGCTGGCATATTCACAGCGGTAAAAGTTGCAGCAGCAAAAAAAGGATGGAGGACAAGACGACATTAAAAGATTTGGACCAATGGATTGAACAATTGAACGAGTGCAAACAATTGACCGAAACTCAAGTTAAAACCCTGTGTGACAAGGTAATAGCGATAATCATTTCAGTTAGCAATTTGCTAAATGTTTATTGATGGGACGGTGTCTGTTTCGGGAAATCGGTAAAATTCCGGATCATACGCACACGCACACACATTCAGGCTGGCTATGATTTCTATGGACATATCGTGTAGTGTTGCAGCCAGAGTTCAGATTCTTACGAGCCGATCACAAACGTCACGGTCAGCGACCGATATGATCTTGAGTGCTTCGTCCTTCAGCGAAGCATTCAATTGTTTGCAGAAAATGGATAATGCTAGCAAGGAGCATAAAAATGGCATTCAAACCCATTCGATAGGTGAAAATTTCACATTCGCCGCTTTTGAACGAGAAAGCTTTTCTATTTTTGTGTAAAATATTCGACGTCATCTAAACGGTTTTCTATGAGCGTGAAGTTACCCATATCTTCCGCGTATATCTTTTCCGCAGATAGTTATTTCAAGGAATATAAAAAAGGATGATTCCGTTAGATTTTGTGTGGTTCGAGGTGTCTTATGTGTGTCAAGAGACGATTGGTTGGAGAAAAATATCTATTGATTATTTATATGGCCAACAAATAACCGCATAGTTGTGACAATGTGTGATGAATGATAAAACTGTCAGCCAAGAAGGTGTTATGGATCGATTAGAATTTGCAGGTTCTAATATAAAAAGAAAGGACCGAAACTACGGTTATATTTATGTGGATTTATGTTTTATCAAACCTATGTTTGTCAACATAAAGAAGGTGTGGCTGGAATTGTTCTACTGGTGTTAGTGGTAGATGAAAAACTATGCAATCTATCGAGTTACCGATAAATTGTAAAGATCAATTTTTACTAGCTTCATTTTTGTTTTCTGCTTCATGCTTCATAAACGAAAATATGTGTCATCCCAAAAATTGCAGTAAACTGTAATTGTTCGATGAGTGATGGTTACCAAAATGAAATAAAAGTTGTAATCAGTCATGATAAAAATAATTGTGTTCCAAGATCGCTGTGGTGAGTCATAGCCTAATTAGAACAAAAGTGATCTCGTCAAGGACGTTCACGTTACTGCATAAATGCCATCATACAATATGTGCAAAACAAGAATCCGAGTTCAGCCTTCAGTGCTGTCGGTATATTGATGCGTACACCAACACATTTCCTGGGAATCGGTGGTTCATCGAATCCATAACAGCAGACATTGGAGTAAAAAAGCTGGGTGTTCGTGACATCATGATAGTCGCGTCATCGTTGAAAATATTTACACAGGTTTGGCGAAGATAACGCTGATTCGCTTATATTCTATTTCGCTCAAGCGACCGTTGGGCTTAAGTTTCACGTTGATTGTACATATATTTATTGAAGAAAAAAAGTATCCCTGTGAGTAAAGACTTATTTGCAGAAATTGATGCAATGATTATCGCTCTCGATGTCATTTAGGTAGAGAGGTCGGAGATATCGGTATTTTACAGTGAAATAGTCGTACTCTTGTACTTAAATTGGATGCGTTCAAAAATTTAATTCATAATGTGTCCTTTTCGCTCTCCGTGTCTTGACTTTCTTCAGAAATTGAACTCTCTACGGTTTTAATATTACACGCTAGGAACCTGATGGCTCATACAGAGATTTCACGGTGAAGTGTCACTCATTTTTTCAAAATTGACCTTCCACATATTGGTGGGATCGAATCTGTTGCTTTTATTGACCTGAGAGTTGATAGTTGCGGTAAACAAACGCAATCAATTTGCTGATATGTGCTCATTCCTCCCTGAGCCACAGTTGATCGTAGGGACTTCAACTCCCACGGAACCATCTAGGGCAGGGGTGGCCAAACTTTTGGGCATTACGGGCGACTAACTGTTCAAATGTTAGAACGCGGTCTACCCAGGTTGACTGTATCAAAAAGTCATTAAAAATGAATGTGAATGGTGAAAATGAATAAAAATGAATAGACAATAAAACATAGTTTTAACCCTCCTATACTTGCGTACAAAATCATAACTCGTATGTCTCAGACTGTGCATGTCTCTGTGATTCAGAAATTTTGAACTTTTTTTTCAAAGTAGAAAAATATATAATTAAATGAAAAAAACTCCAAAAATATTTTTCTGCGATTTCATTCAGTTTCAAAAGTCATGTAATTCAGCCTCCTCAAAACAACATTATTGATTCTCGGTCTGTGAAACCGAGATAGTGAGAGGATTAATTAAAGGTAAAGCATGGCCTTATTCTATTATAAATTATTTTTTTAAATAAAAATAATGATTGGTTACTATTTAATTGATAAGCATTGCTTTGTTTACTGTAAAGTTTCATCAATTTATATCATTGTTATTTTTAAGGAAATCGTCTTTAATGAACATACAAATCAATTATTTTCCATAAAAATATACCCGAGATGATTATTTTTCTCAATTACCTAGAGGTAAAGGCTAATCCACTAGCGACTCAACAGTTTTGTGTCTTTGTGTGAACGAACCCTTCAAACATTTTAATTATCTGTCAAAATCAAATCGATAGTCAAAATCAAAATTTCAATTATGGTGAAGTACACGAACGAACGATTAATTGAGGGGCTCAGAATGCAAGAGGGTGTAAGTGACTTGATCGATTTCTCTTCGTCAACTTTTTCTTTCATTAATAACGCAACTGCAAAAACGTTCCAATTTGAGTTTGCTATAGAATCTGATAGATGAGGTTCTGACCTACCTTCCACATTGTCAAATACAGCTGGGAATGAGTTTGCAACTAAGTTATGACCAAAAGAGAGAGTCGATGTAGAGAAATCGATCAAATCAATTACACCCCTTTCATTCTAAGCCCCTCAATTGTTCAAAATTATTACTGAAATTCGGAGTCGGTGGTTGCAACTTTAAGAGCGCTTACTCCAATAATCGTAATAATCTGCTCAGCCGCAAGTAGTGAATTCATCCAAAATGGCCCAAAACAAACAATTGCACGGCGTTCTCAAGAAATGGCCATGCCGTATTTTGCGAAAAGATATTGGGCCACATCCTTACAAGATTAAATTGACTCAAGAACTAAAGCCAGTTGACCATATGAAGCGCCGAAACTTCTCCGATTGGGCTCTGGCTTATCTGACACTAAGGAGGGCCCCTCTCGGCAGTGCCACTCCGGTATCGTCCTGGGTCTGTCGATTGCCGTCAAAGAGGTAAGACGCCGAGCAACGGTCAACTGTCCACGTGCCGATCTGCCGTGGATTCCGGCTGCGCCTGATGAGTAGAACAACAGTAGAACAACCAATCAATGTCGCATCCGCACGCCTCTCTCTCGCCACCTCGGAACAACTAGCCAAAATAATCGTAAGCAATTAAATCGAAATTATTCAAAGGAAAGGTGAGAATATTCTTTTCATTTTGATCGCGAAGCCGCTCCAATTACCCAGTAGTAACCGACCCTGAGACCCAGTTCCAGGGGTCTCTTGCTACTAAGGGCTTTTTGGGAAGACACAGTAGAAAGTCACAGTGTTATTTCGAGAAATTAACCTGCTGATTGGACGCCTCGTTCATGCGATTTGACGCTATTGAATTTTTTTATTGGCTATGTGAAGTCACTGGTTTATGCCAACAAGCAACTTCAGAAGAGCTCAGAGACAACATCCAACGCGAAATTCGAAACAATCCAGTCGAAATGTGTGGCCAGGTAGTGGAAAATTAGGTTCAACGGATCGATCGCTATATGTGGAAATCGAAGTTCTTTCTTCAAATGTAAGAGTGAACTACAACCAGAATGAATTTGGACTCACTATTTCAAAATTACTGTGTTGACAAATCCTTGATGAAATTATCTATCGAAAATACTGATCCCTATTATGTAAATTGGATCAAACGGTCGCTTCGATCACTATAACTATCACACCGAACAAATTTTCGTATTTTGTAAATCGATAGGATTTTATTGAATCGAGTTATTTCTCCAACGTCGGCGAATTACATATTTTAATACATTGCCGAAATGGTTCCCAAGGCATAACATTAGGAATGCAACAAGCAAACCAAACAGCTCGAAAATTTATGCCCACTATATAATTTTTGAAATTTCTAATTTTTCATTCACTAGTTACTCTATTCATGAGTCTGTACAATTAATTTACATTACTTATCATAGTTATAAAAATAAAGTAACCATACTTCATCAAAACTCGCATTCGCAAAATTGTGTTTATTTCCGGATATTCCCAGCATTTTCAATTGGCCATTTAACTGATACGCCTGGATACGCCCACATTATTTAAATTGTTCCTAGTGACAACTTTTTGCTTTATTACAAGTTAGAGTCGAACAATTGGATGTGCTGATATGAAATAAATAACAATCTGAATGAAAATATTCAAAACACAAACTTTAATGAAGGAATATCTAATCTTTCAACTAATATGTTCTATTGAGATTAGCATTAACACTTTATAAAATGATCACGGCAAAATGTGGAATGATATTTAATCCATTGCGTTTGGAGGCGATTCTATCCTAGACCAGCTGGCAGGCGCCTTGGAATATCTACGCGGACGACCTGTAGACAGCGGACTACCGTTTGGCCATCCCTGATCTAGGGAGAACAGTATGACGACAACCGTTCATCTTTGATATTTCATATATTTATGCTCAACGTCTCTACAACATGGCCAATTCTTCTCCAATTAATTCGGTTCGTGGCTATCTATCTCCATTTCCGCGGGCACCCCGTACTCACCATATCCTGTTCCACTTGGTCTTACCACCTTGCTCGCTGCGTTCATCGTATCAGCCGGATTCCCGATGAACGCCATTTTTGCAGGATAGTTGTCCGACATTCTTGCAACATGCCTTGCCCAACGTATCTTTTCAACTTTGATCACTTTTTGGATACTGAGTTCGCCGATGAATTGCCTGAGCTCGTAGTTCATTCTTCGCTTCCATACGCCGTCCTCTTGCACAGCGCCGAAGATGGTTCTCAACACCCATCGTTCAAAAATTCCGAGTGCTCACAGGTCCTCTTCGAGCCTCAACCGGTCTTATGAGCGCTTTGTACAGGAAACATTTCTCACGATTGCTAAGTCTGTTTGACCTCAAGTGTTTGTAAAGACCATAGTAGGTACGACGTTCATTGATAATGCCTCTCCGGATCTCATTGTCAGATGTTACCATTGAGACAAGGTAGACAAATTGGTCTACTACATCGAACTCACCGCCGTCGATCACTACACTACTACCTAGTTGGATCCTGTCGTACTCGGATCCGGAAGCCAGCATGTATTTGGTTTTAGATGCATTCCAGCTCTCTCTGCCTCGTACTTAAGGGGGTATTCTAGTGTAGAGACACGAATTTCGGACGTTTTTTCGAGCTCTGTAAAAATAAAATAAAGAACATTTTTAGTATCCATTATATCATTATTTGTTCATCTATCTTTTAACAATAAAAAAAAATTGAACGGAAGAAAAATATTCATAACTAAAATAGTTAAGAGCTGATGAAGTGAGAGGGTTAAAAAAAAAGACGAATAAAATTGATATTTCAATGTGCCATTTTCACTCTCACGTTCATAGAATCAATCGAAATTTCATTAGTTTACCGCTATGAAGTTGATGTTTCGAAGGCTCCTAGTATCGGTGTGTATGTTGTGAGATAATAATCCCCAATTAATTAAAATTTCACCGAAAATATTTCTGTTTTCGAGAACTAAGCATACGACTACTCTCTGGACCTTTTTACCACATGAATAATCGAAATAAGCCACGATATAATTGTCATCTGTTAAAAAAAGTTGAATGATTTCATGAGAATTTTGGCTCAAATTATCATGCAACCGTGAGTATATTCAACATTGTTTTGTTTCTTCCATATACATTCCATATTGAATGCAAATAATTACGACACGATATTTTGCTTGCCAATACAGATACACTTCGCCTACTGCTCCACCTCATTGGATATCGAGTTAGGAAGAGTTGACTGTATTACACATTTTTCAACCAAGCATGTTAACAATTAAACATGACAGTTAATTTTTTTAGAAAACGCTGAAGAAAAATAAGAAAATTTCGAAAATTGAATTCCCAAATGTCTTGGTAAGCGTATCGAGACTCGAGAAAGGAATAGTCCAATTTGAGCTGTCTTCATTTTATTTTTATATTTTCTGTATCAATCATGTATTCTATGTAACGGAGAAACATGTTATTTGCAAGTAATTGAAGAATCTTGAACGAGACATTTGTCTGAAAATAATTTTATATTATAATGAGTTTTGGTAAAAGTACTAAGCAATTTATAGTAAATGGAAATTGTAAAGGGTCAATGAGAAGATCAATCAATTAATATTTCTGCGATTGGACCCATTGTGAATGTTTGAAAGTATTGATAGAAGAAAATCCATTTTAGGCGGGACAAAGTTTGCCGGGTCAGCTGGTGAAAAATTTTAAAAATTTTCGAAAAAGAAACACATCGAGATAATCATTGAATAACGTCCGCCGTGTTGTGTTGTCGGACGAAATTTGGTCACTAAGTTGCTCTATTTTCAATTTCTATTCCTCTTACGACTCACATTCGCAACAGTGCGTTGCAATACTTGAGTGGTATAGTCGTACGCGCAGTAATTACACTCGCAAACTGGGTGTGCTGAAATTTGTTAACCTTCTTGAGTTCACGTTGGGGGTGGTGATCAGGTCTATTTTTATTGGCATCGTTTCGAGAAATAAGATCAATTTGTTTATATTTCGGTTGTAGCGAGTGTGGATTTATATGCTCAAACGTTCCAGACCGCGCCCGGGATAATTCATTTTAGGAATGTAAATTCCAGAAACTAACGTACGTGTTTCACGCGAGATGAGTAACAACAGATTACAGGAAATATTTTCCAATATTATTTATAGACATTTATAGACAGTTTCAAATCCATCACATCGGACATTTCGTCTGGACACCAAATATTTTATCGACATTCGCTTTCTAGTCGCTATACATGAGAGTAAATACTGGTATGTTAAACTAATGTTATTGAGCGTATTTTAGAGTACTCATTCCTAGTTCGTTGACTGACTGAGTCTAGCGAATACCACATAAGATGTCCTTCCTCGTTCTTCGACCCACTTCTGGTGAGCAGTATTCGTGATCTCGAATCCAATGTCGTGACGAAAGACGCTGCAGATGTGATAATAGTTTCAATTCAATGTATTTTCACTGTAACTTCCCTATCCGCTGAACAGACCAACAGCCTTCAGCGTCTTCAGACGATTTCCCGCTAAGGTCGTTTACATCGTTGTGAAAATAAATTCGTAAAAGAGTGCAAGAATCAAGAGAAAGGGAGCGGTTGTTTTGGCGTTCTTTGCATTGAGTATAGGTGCACTTGAGGAGGTTTGTTTTTAAAGTGAGATAATATGTCTGGTATTATAATGATCGAAATTTAAACAAGGGAGATACGGTTTACATTTGATGTGTAACATTTTCTATTCTTCGTATTCTGGCTAGCTTGAGTTCCGATATGTTGTTGATTGGATCGTTTTCGTTACTTCCGATCTCATACATGTCAAACACAATACCGTTGCATGTAAAACTCCTCAGGAACGTTTTATTAGTTGATATTTTTTGTATTTTTTCCGGATTGAGTATTTATAGCATTAATCTCAAGTATAGCTTCCAAGTGTGCTTATGCACCTGTATATGCAATGTTTATTTTCATGATTATCATCTTATTAATGCTGACCACTTTCTATATACAAAAACATGACTGTATTTGTATTTATAGTTATTTAATTCCGATCATCAGGCCATTGAACTAAAGCTAATTACATTTATAATTGCCATCTGTCCACTAGGATGATTTGTTCGTTCGAATCAATGTATAGCGCGAATTGGATGACTTTGTTTCCAATTTGTTCGGATTGTATCCAGGAACGCTGCTAAATTGTTCTCGAAATAGTCAAGAAATAATTTCTATGTATGAGGCGTCCTTACGCATGAGTTAAAGCCACAAATCTGTCACGATCGATTTTTTTTTTCTTTGACTTGAATCCAGTCTAGAATCATTTGGAGTTACTATATAATTTTTATTTAACACGTTGATCCCCGTGTCGGGTCCTCGAGACTGACGTTGAGCTTTTTGGTAGGAAAACGATCACTGGGACTGAGAATTACAAAATAAGAAAATAAACATAGGGTAGATAGGGGCAATATGGTCCCCCTAAGAACGAAACGTCCTAAATCATGTATGAACATTTATAAATTATGCTACATGTTAAAACCTCACGATTTGAAACCTTATTGATCGATGTACATTGTATGAAAATGCTTTAGAAAAGATTCATGATGAAAATTTACACTTTTAAAAATGTATTCCATTTCCGTCGATCGAGAGCACTACGGGGCAAAATGGGCCACCATGCGGGGCAATATGACCATGTTGGTTGATTCAATCATTTAAGCATGTTTTCGCTGGGAAATAACGTAACAAGTTCATAACGTTCAAGTTATATGAACAAAAGTTTATTCTATTCACGTATATTTCATTGGATTTCATTTAGTTTGTATGTACGAAAAGTAACAATGATCAAAGTGATTGGACTGCAATTTTACGTTACTCAAAGCAGGAACAGATAATAAGCATTGGTTCCATCCATCGCCGTCCGTAGAGGAACTGAATTGTGCCCCACAGTAGCAACATAGAGTGCCCTGTGGAAGATTCTATGGCGTTATTCCGTGTTCAGCAGTCAGCGCTCAGCTAAAGTTATAGCGCTAATCTGCCTTTTTCCCGCATTGTTAGAATTTTGGAATAGGATAGGGGCCTGTTGAATGAAGATAATAATTTTTAGTTAAATTTGTTCTCCTATTGATAAAAAATAGTTATTGGAATCACTGATTTCTCATCCACGTTGAATTGCCTTACTGGTGGAATGTCGTATTTTTGCTGTACGTCCTCCAGTAAATCGTAGAATTTCCCGACTGCAACGCGATTGAATCCCTGTGCCCTGGTGGCGGAGATTGCTTTTGGTGTCCAATGTGAGAGTTGTGGGTGGCGCTCTCCAAAACCTGCCAACTAATCCATTCCGGCTAATTGCTTTTGGCTATTGAAAGGGTGAGAAATGCCATCTTTCGGCCAAATCGTACGCCAGCTTCCGGATTCCTTTCGCCGTAACACTGTAGAACCGTTGTTCCGTAGAGAGAATATAATCTACAAGCTAAGAGAACTTCCGTCGTTTTTTTTTATCCCATTTATTTATTTCTTAGGCTCATTAGCATTTTATCTGTAACAGAGCCGGGTTTTTATCGTGTACATGTACATATGTTTATGTTTCTATAAATTGTAAATTACACATAAGTAGTAGTAGCCATTTAGGTGTTAGGTTTTTCTGTTCCATTACATTATGGTAAATTACACTGTAGTAGCCATTTAGGCGTAAGGGTATTCTATCTGTTCTTCCATTGTTCAGCAGACCGGACAGCGGAGACAGTTGATATTGATCATTGTTGGGTTATTTATAGAACAGCAGCCCGATGTTTCTTGCAGAGCAGAGCAGTTGTATGGATGAATTGATCCTATTTCGACCGTGGATCGTTCTCCATCGCTGATGATGGTTGCGTGGACGTAGTTATTCTATAACAACACAACATTGACCATCTGAGGGCCCTGAGTTTGAACTCACGATCGATCGCTTAGTAAGCGAACGCGTAACCAAGTACAATAAATATCTTTGGAAGCTGGGACCGACACTGATGATGAGCAAAACAATTTCTTCAGAGATGAGGAAGCCATATACGCTGTGTTTGAGAAAGAACGCTGTACTGATGGGGTAGGTCAAAAATGCGAAACTAAAACCGCCAATGAAACACTCAGCGTTGAGCGCAGAGAATCAAGTGAATTGGAAAATTGGTGATTAGTAATCGCAGGCAGAGGAATATCGTTTTTGGGATTTAGTCTGTTCCTGTTTTTGAGATTTCTAGGGAGAGCTTGGAAATATTCAGTCTTCATATCGCCCACGTTCTCATGAAAGAGTATTATTTCATACTAGAGGCGCTCGTTATTGGCGGATGTTGCAATCTGTCTGAGTGTTGAAATGATTATGCAGATTCTGGTTTATTTTTCGATGCTATGATATTTACGATGTCAATGATCTCAATTAGCTTTACTCTCCGATCATTCAACATAATATCATTGATTTTTTTTTATCATTTCCGGCGTTGTCACCTCTTCCGGTCTTCCAGTGCGACTTCATCCAAAACAATTGTTTGGCCACGTTTTAGCTTATCGATCAAACATCGGCCAGTCTCGTACGAGGGTGTAGACTCTTGGTTAATTATGGATCGATATTTAGAAAATCGATTTTTCCTTTCCGATTTTCGATTTTTCTTTTTTTTATAATGAAAGCCATTGGTGTAATTTTTATCTTTGACGCTATAGAAATCTTCAAGAATTATTTTTTCCGTTTTCGATTGTTAAATTCGCTGTGTGGCTTGTGGCGCCGTCCTGTTGAAATCACATATTGTCCAAGTCCATATCATCCAATTCGGGCCAAAAATATTCGGTTATCATTGAGAGGTAGCGATTCCCATTCACAGTAACGTGCCAGTCTTGATCATCATGGAAGAAGTACGGCCCAATGAAGCCGCCGGACCATACATCGCACCAAACCGTATTTTTTCGGGATGCAATGGCGACTCATGAAATACGTGTGGATTGCTGCCCGACCAATAACGCATTTTACTTGTTGGCGAAGCCATTCAGCCAGAAATGAGCCTCATCGCTAAAGATGAGTTTTCGATGAAAATCCGGATCATTTTCAAGTTGTTGCTCAGCCCAATTCACGAACATACGACGCTTCTGGTGGTCAAGCGGCTTCAATAAGGATGTAGGCCAAGATATTTTCGCAAAATTCGCCACAACGACGTCACAGAGATGTCCAACGCTTGAAAACGACGTGTGAGATACTGATTTGAGTCTTCCTCAATTGATGCGCTAGTGGCAGCAATATTCTCGACACTACGGGCACTTCTTTGTCTCACTGGCACTGGAAAATTTTGTATTGTGCCTAAAAATTAAAATTTTTCCACTAGACGCTCAATTGTTGATCTGGTAGAACGATTATGACGACCATAAATTGGACGTAGCGCCGTTAAAGTTGAGGCCACCGAATTTCGGTAGTAAATTTTAATAACTTCGACTCGTTGGATCGTATATCTTTCCATTATGAAATGGTAAACCTTACTGAAGAGAAATGTCAAAAGAGCAGGAAAAATATGGCGTCGTTTGCTGTCTCTATCGGTCTACTTTTGTAGCGTTCCTATTGAAATACCCGTTACTCTCCGCACATAGATTCTTCATGCTGAATTTAGGCGTCGTGCACAAATTACGTAACGCTTAAAATGCGACATCGAAAAAACTTTCGACAAGTTCAAAAATTTGAAAATCAATGCTAACATCAGTTGGGATTGGAGCCTTCAACCCATCTGGCGTTAAGTTGAGAGGAACTGAAATTGATATTGATGTTGATTTACACTATTCCTTGGTTCAATGCAGCATTTCCTGTCGTTATATTTCACCACTTGCAAAAGGCCCTGAGATGTCCTTACGTGATGAGCAAACCACTCGGCTTAATATCGTACTAATTCCGCTTCATCGATTCTGGTGTTTGCGAACTCAATATATTCTGCTTTGAGGGGATATCCGTCGATCGCTAGATTATTCTACACATCAGCTAACGATTCTCCTGCATTTTTTTCTTTATTTGAGAGGTTTTCAGCCTCCTGGGCTGGTTCGCCACTTTATCGACGGCAGTCTTCCGAAAAACACCTACACATGTCCACGCGATGTGAAAATTCCATGTTTTTGTTTGAATTCGAACATGATTCTCGCTAGTGTTGAGTGTCTATCCCCAACACGAACAATGATACACAAACATAGACATGTGAAAACAAACACGATGTTTATAATTCAAGAACATCATGTACAAACATATCACCCGATGTCGCAGTATTTATTGCTTTCGTTTCGTTTCTTTTCATACACGGAAAGAAATTATTCATCCCAAAACATTTCTTCGTAGAATACTTTTTCACAGAAACGAACTTGAAATTTAGTTCGCATTTCAAAAATTGCACGAACTAAGAGGCTATAAGTTCATGCACCAAAATATATATATTAATTAAGGCTTATATGGCGTCAGCCTAACGGGGCCGGGAGTTCAATATTTTGACAATATTTGCTTACAACTATGTTAGTAATATGTAACCGATTACTCGCGGTTGGCTCGAGGTTAGTATTACAAGTGTTCTCATAATTGGGATGTTGCAGTCTTCAGTGCTCTGTACGTGTGCCCGACATGGGATACTTCCTATTGGGATGCAGCTGACCGTTAATCAGCAACGACCCCCTAGTCTGCACCCCATATCTAGCGTGGTGCGTCTTTTTCGACTCGAGGAATCCAGGATAGAATGATCACTAGCCGGCGCAATCATCAGCTCGTGTAGAGTTGTCATGAGCGGTACAACCTTTGGCTCTTGTTAAATCATCAGTGGACTGCACAACCTTCGGCCCGTGTATCTGTAAAGTGTGTGTTTGTATTGCCGCGACTAAGTAAAAGTTTATAGATCGTTCATGCACATTTTGCAAGTCTGATTAAATAATCCTTGGTTTCGTTCAAAGAAAACATTCTCTGAATAGAATGAAGCTTTCTATTTTTTTTGCGTGCATGTTAGCAATTAAAGTCTGGGGAGCCGACTGCATAGCGGGTGACGTCGTACAAATGCTGATCAAAAAAATAAATACCCAAAAATTAGTTTTAGATGCAACCTTCAGCGGCACACAGCAGAACAAGCAGAGAAATTTCAGCGGCTAAAACACACCATTAATTTCTCGATGTTATCACAAACTGAATGAAGGAAAAAACTAAAAGCTACACTTACACTGCATTACATATGCTATGTGTGCATGCAATTGCATCATCCTTTCTTCTCCGCTCGTTTTATAGCTCGGGTCGCGATCATCGCGAACAAGAAGTATTGGCCATTTGTATTCAAAGATCCAGCCAAAATTGTTGCTCCCGTGGTCGAGTGGTTAGCGTCACGCCTAACATGTCACTGCTGAATAATTCAATTTTAGTACTTGTTCAAATAGCTAATAATAGCGAATGTTACATAAATATAAATGCGTGCACTAAATAATGATATTAATTGTAAAAAACTCTGATATCAATCGACGTTTATTTTGTTCAGAACAGATAAAGAGGTTTATTTTATTTGCCCAATATTTTAAACGAATCAACCATTAACATACCAACACACCACGCGTTGAGTGGTGGTGGTGTGGTGTCCGATTCGCTTCTTCTACTCTACGCACTGCCGGTGCTTGGGGTGAAAATGCTAGAGAAACTGTACACCATGTTCGAACATCATGTGAAACATTGGGATTTAACATCGTATGTCCAAACATACCACGAATACAAACATGTCACATTTTCTAACATAGGTACGAAAAAATCATGTTTGTACTCAAACACAAAACTGTGAACAGCAGCGTGGACATGTTTATTGCGGACGCAGTGTTTTTTGTGAAACATGGAAGACTGATCGACGGCATTGCCGCAAGTTTTGAGAACAAATTATTGCACATAAAATTATTACACAAAAAATTAAACACGTATAAAAACCATTTTCGAAACATAATTTGACAAAAAACTTGCTGTTTGTTTGCTGGACCAGATGGCAATGATGTCCTCGGAACATGGCTCCAGGCCAGTGAAGAGGAAGCCGTGCCGTTGAAGAAGCCGAAGTGTTCTTATTCCCCTTCATCGTGGAGGGGAAGGAACAAGGATCTTCTTGACTGATCCATTGTTTAGACACTACATCTTGAAAAATAGTTCGGCATCTTTCAAGTAGCGGAAAAGCGCTGCTACTCCCGCTCAAGATTCGTTGTTCTCTCATTCCTTTTTCAACGACGAGACAGTCGAGCCCTTGATTTTTCAATAGGTACTTCCTGATGGCCTGTACCCATGGATGTTTGGACCTGGTCGCACCGATGGCGCTTGCCGAATCGGAGACGACCAACAACGGCTTGGAAGATGAATTTGTGGTTCCCTTGAAGATGCCGGCCACTTCGGCCGAGAAGGCAGATGTCCGCGAGTTTCTTGCTGGAAATTAGACTATTATTACTATCGCTTACCCCAAATCCAACCCCTGAAGGTCCTTTTGAGCTGTCCGAATATCTGATCTCGTGGAGACGGTATTTTTCTGCTATGATGGCCTTGAAATATTCTAGCAGACCGGTCGAGCTCGTCCGACTCGGAAGTTGTCCTGATACCGTTCTCGACGACCAAACAAATGAAACATAAATTTCTGCATTACACGAGAATTATTCAGGCAAATGAAGCCAAATTCAGCATATTGAGGTTTAAGGGTGCAATAAATGTTTCTATGATGGTTAGACTCTCCACACACCTCTCTAAGGGGAGGCTGCCGTACAAATGAAACACAAATTTCTACATAGCTCTAGAAAATAATCAAGCAAATGAAACCAAATTCAGCATATTGAGGTTTTAGGGTGCAATAAATGTTTCTATGGTGGTAAGACTCTCCACCCCCCTCTTTAAGCTACCATACAAATGAAACTCAAACTTCTACATAACTCGAGAATTAATCAAGCAAACGAAACCAAATTGGGCATGTGGAGGTTTTAGGGGACACGAAACGTTTCCATGGTGAATAGATACTCCTTCCCTCTCTCTGAGGGGGGAGGAATGCCATACAAGTGGAGCATACATTTCTATATAATTCAAGAACTAATCAAGCAAACTGAACCAAATTTGGCATGTGGAGTTATTGGGGGGCAAGAAACATTTCAAAGGTGGTTCAACACTCCCACCTTTCACCCCCGCTGCCATACAAATTAAACACAAATTTCTGCATTACTCGAGAATTAATCCAGCAAATGAAACCAAATTAGGCATGTGGAGGTTTTAGGGGACACGAAACGTTTCCATGGTGAATAGATACTCCTTCCCTCTCTCTGAGGGTGGAGGAATGCCATACAAGTCCACTTATATGCATACATTTCTATATAATTCAAGAACTAATCAAGCAAACTGAACCAAATTTGGCATGTGGAGTTATTGGGAGGCAAGAAACATTTCAAAGGTGGTTCAACACTCCCACCTTTCACCCCCGCTGCCATACAAATGAAACACAAATTTCTACATTACTCGAGAATTAATCCAGCAAATGAAACCAAATTAGGCATATTGAGGTATTAGGCTGCAATAAATGTTTCTATGATGGTTAGACTCTCCACCCCCCTCTCTAAGGGGGGGAGAGAGTTGTTCAGCCATACAAATGAAACACAAATTTATGAATTACTCGAGAATTAATCAAGCAAACGAAACCAAATTTGGCATGTGGAGGTTTTAAGATGCAATAAATGTTTCTATGGTGCACGGCTTACAGAGACAAGGCTAGTTCTTTCGCGAGTAAACATTTTTTTTGATGACGTCATCCGAATTGTTAGTGTAAATAGTCGCCAGTTGTATTTTGTTTTCCGACTTACGCGTAAATGTTCCTGAAATGAAAAATCGAAAGTGGTTCAATGCGCTGTGAGCGGGTGTATAAATTATGAAAATGACATTATCGGGCCAAAAAAGAGATTCTTTCGCTTTCCGAAAAACCAAGAATTATGTTCTTTGTGGATAAATGTTTTATCAAATTATTCATGGTGTTAAATATAATCAACTATATTATCAACGCATAAACTTACAAAGCACGAAAAATAAAAAATAAGAACACATTGTTTACTTCAACGATTCAGATGACGTCACTAAAAAATGACTGATCCGGAGTAGCTAGCCTTGTCTCTGTAAGCCGTGTCTATGGTGGTTAGACACTCCTTCCGCTCTCTAAGGGTGGACTGTCATACAAATGAAACACAAATTTATGCATAACTCGAAAACTAATCAAGCAAATGGAGCCAAATTTAGCATGTGAAGGTTTTACGGGGCACGAGACGTTTCTATGATGAATACACTCCTCCCCCCTCTCTAATTCTAAATTTTGGGCGGGACGAAGTTTGCCGGGTCAGCTAGTACGGAATAAGCTTTTGCAGCCATGGCAAAATCAAGATCTTGATTTGTGTTTCTGAAAAAATCTTTTTATCTTAGTTTTTTCTCAAAAAATCTGTATTGAAATCTGTATCAGTTTTAAAACTCCAAATTTTTAAGCCTAATTTCAGCTTTAGTATCATTGATTGGCATAGCAATTATTGATGAGACGATGTTGATGATATCCACGTAATGCCAGGAAACATATACACTGTAGTAAAAATACATCACTTTATTGAGGTGCAATGGAAATTTATTCAGTTACCAGTGGATGCTTATTCACATTGTGCAACGTAAATTCATTCATCAAAATATATTTCGGGCACACGCAAAAAATGTAACGGTAGTAATGAATTACGCATTAGCCATAATACTGAAGAACTGTCGACGTATGGTTGCTTTCCAAAGTCATGAATAATAATCAAAGTTGCTGTTCGATTTTTGAACGCGTGGCATAAAATGGGTTAAGCTTACTGATAAGGCCAGTCTGATTCTGCTACGATCAACTTCCGTATAAATGCTGACAGGATCAGAACTATAGATGAGCGCGATGCACTGCTGACAGGATCAGAACTATAGATGGGCGCGATGCACTGCAACCAGAGACACATGCGATCACTGAACTGGATGGTGGCATCATTATAGCCGAAATGTTAGAATGAAGAATGTAATTTAAAAATCGGCTTCGACTAAATAACAGGCTTATGGCACGAATAGTTTTTATGGAATCGTTGTCAGCTGAGCTCTGGCCTTATACTTAAATGATTTCGGCTTTCGATTTTTATTTAACCGGTCACTGACAACATGCGGACTTTTACAATTTATTCATGCCCAATCCCAATCCTAGTAGACAAAATTCGATCCATATCTCTTTTGATCAGTTACTGATGAATCTTTCAAATGTAAATGATTTATCACACTACTAAATTTACTAATTTTCTCAATTTTCACAAATTTCAGAACACGTCTATTTCAGTTACCTAAAAAATACAAAAGTATTTGTCAGTTCAACTTCAATATTGAAATGTAGTTTCAAGATATTATGTTTTTCCTTTATTAATACGAAAAACTTTGAGGATATTTTTGCAATGAGATAATAGCTGCACTGAAAATATACTATCAACTGACTTTGGAATCTTCGTAATCCGGAACTCAGACATGAACAGACATTGAACACCTGTCGTGTTAAATGGTATTAATTAGACTTGCAGTAGACTTGTTAACGCTTAGTAACATTCGTTCGATGAATCAATCGCAAGTTTCCGACGTGAATAAATTGCAAAAGTCCGAGTGTTGCCAGTGACTGATTTCCGTTGTTCGTTTTTATTTGTATCTAGTGAAGTGAAGTGAAGTGAAGATAAGATCATTGGTGTGGTATCATGACCGACTTCGACCAGACATGTTTTGTTCTATCTTTGCTTATTTTCCGTCGGTATATTTCCGCCACGTTGAGTGCAAATATACGACGCCCGAGAACGCACCTAGTAGACTCAGTCACGCATGAGTCGGGAAGATGTAACTAGAAACTTCAGCCTCAGAAAATCCCAATGACGTTAGCAGGAATTGAGGCTATGACTCTATCCATATGAGAATTGACGTCGTGAAGACAGATACTATATCTGCATTCGCGATAGTGGAACGATAGATAAGGCTCTTCTTCTTTTTTGATGGCACTAATGTTCCTATAGGAACTTCACAACCTGAACCTAGTGTCAGTTGCGTCATTTTAATTTAGAAATTACTTGGGATTCCATTTTTGTGGGTTCTATTTCGAAGCGTTCAACTTCAGACTTTCGTGCTACATGCAGATTGTTGCAATCATCGAAATTAGAATCTGCAAAATTAGCATATTTTGGCTAAATTTATTTTTGGTATAACTTTTGGTATGTCGTACATAGGTTCCCTTCATCGGAGCATATAATTTTCAACGAGAGTATAGAGTTAAATGAATGTTCACACGCTCACCTCGTTATTTGTCAAACTATTTGTCACATTAAAGCTAAAGAACATCATATTTGTGTTCAATACATACCTATTCATCACTAGCGATAATTTTGGAAATTATACAAAGACAACGTTTGAAAATGAAATTATACTGTTTGTCTGGTCCAGCTAGAAGAAATTGATATTTCGATTGCGTCTTCGCCCTATGCGTCATTAGATGTCTAGTATTCAAATCTATAATTACTTACCGATTCTTGTTCTATTTATTAATAATTTTTTCCACATTGCGTCGATTGGAACCACAAATAGAGAAACAATATTAGGCAAATTTCGCACCCACGCTTGATTGACTCGCATAAGGAAGGTGAGAGATATTAAAAAAGCCATGAAATAGCAACCGAACGCAATCCATTTTATCGCGTTGTTTAATGTTCTTTCGTGCGCTTGAATGTGTGTTAAGGAAGATTTTTTTTTGTGTGGTGTTGTAACTGAGTCACAATCGATTACTTTTGCGTTTCTATACGTTCGTGTATATTCAACTTCGAAAAAATAGAAATGTTGGCATATTTTTTTCGTGTTAATACGGATATTGAAGCGAAAATCTGAAGGTCAATGGCGTGTTTGGGTCTTGCCGGTGAATGCAATTTCTTGAAGACATGAAAAGCTAGACTGGTTATATTTACGGCTGTAATTGATTCAAGTACAATTGCTCAACCTCACATTGTATATGATGAAGTTGAAACATTACCGTAATTTAGGTACACGATAGACACCGTCAATTGGACTTTCAAGGATAGAGTTCCGTATTGTTCATTATTTCAAAAACAAAGTAATTTCTATGCTTATTTTTTCTATCCCATTGTATCCCACAGGCGAAGGAAATACTAGCAAAAGAGTCAAATGTGCAGGAGGTGAAATGTCCGGTGACAGTATGTGGCGATGTGCACGGTCAGTTCCACGACCTGATGGAGCTCTTCCGGATAGGCGGACGATCTCCGGACACCAACTATCTATTCATGGGTGATTATGTAGATCGTGGCTATTATTCAGTGGAAACAGTGACACTGCTGGTTGCACTTAAGGTGAGTTGATCTGTCGAAAAGCGTCTGTGGGATATATTAAAAAAAAACATCGTTCTAGGTACGATACCGTGAGAGAATTACAATCCTCCGAGGCAATCATGAATCCCGACAGATTACCCAGGTCTATGGTTTCTACGATGAGTGTTTACGGAAGTACGGAAATCCGAATGTCTGGAAGTATTTTACAGACTTGTTCGATTATCTCCCGCTGACTGCTCTGGTCGATGGGCAAATATTCTGTTTGCATGGTGGTCTTAGTCCTTCAATTGACACATTAGATCACATCCGAGCGTTGGACAGACTGCAAGAAGTCCCACACGAGGGACCGATGTGTGATCTTCTGTGGTCCGATCCCGATGATCGGGGTGGCTGGGGAATATCCCCTCGTGGTGCAGGTTACACCTTCGGACAGGTAACTTTTGGAGTGATATAAGTGTCTGGTTGAATGTTCTAAATTTGTTCTATTTGCTACTACAACAGGATATATCAGAGCTGTTTAACCACTCGAATGGTCTGACTTTAGTATCCCGAGCACATCAGCTTGTTATGGAGGGTTACAATTGGTGCCACGATCGCAATGTTGTTACAATATTCTCGGCGCCAAACTACTGTTATCGTTGCGGTAACCAGGCAGCATTAATGGAATTAGACGATGCACTGAAATTTTCATTGTAAGTATTGGATAATCGATTTAGAGAGAATATTTGGAAATATTTATGCGTCTAGGAACCCCTTTTTTATATTGGCAAGAAATTGAACGCAGATTTTTAGAGGCTCAAAAGTGGCTGACAAAATCATTAGACAGGAATAGGTGATATTCACCTGGTTTCAAGTCCGAACTATTATTTGGATGCACGAGAACCTCCTAATCAAGCCGCCGACTTTAAAAAATGGCAATGGTTGCTTCTGAACAGAAACGACAATTATCATCGGTCAGGATTCCTATCTTTTTGAGATAGACCGTGGGTTCCATCACGTCCTGTTGGCTTCAATCAACGATAATTCTTGAGTTTTGAGCTTCGATTTCCGACGAGATTATCTACAAAATAGCTGTCGAATTTATTGCAGAACTAATTCGTGCTAAGAGAATGGCTTTTTCGTTTCCTTCTTTCCGCAAGTGATCAGACATCTTGTATAAATAAACATCATTAGTTGTGGCTAGGTTTCGTGCACATATTGCGTAACGCTGAAAGTCCGGATTTTCGGCAGTCATGCTGCAACGAGCAATCCGACAAAACGTGGAACGATACAGACTGAAGCGAAAGCATCAAACATCTTTCTCGGGGAAAAAACGTCGCCTAGAAGAGAAGGGGTGTGCGGAAAATCGCGGAAGTTCTTCAACAAACTGAACGCTTCGCACAAGGGCATCTTGACGATCGGATCAGTAAATCAAGACGACTTTGAAGAGGGTTACATCGGTGCAATGGACGACAACGATGTACCACCCCCGACGATGGGTGAAGTTAAGAAGGCTGAAGAACGACAAAGCAGCTGGTAAAGATGGTCTCGAAGCGGAGCACTTCAAGGTAGGTCCGGGAAACCTTTTAGAGTGTATACACCCGTTGTTAGTCAGGATTTGGGATATGTAACAGCTACGGGAGGAGTGGAAAGAAGGGGTAATCTGCCCCATTTATAAAAAAAGGAGACAAGCCGGATTGTGAGAACTACCGTGCAATCACGATCATGAATGGTGCTTACGAAATTCTATCCGAGATCCTCTTCTGTCGTTTATCGCCAATAGAACGCAGATTTGTGAGAACTTAGAAGACCTATTTCCTGCCCGGATGCTGGACGACGGACCAGATTTTTACGCTACGGCAGATCTTCCAAAAGTGCCGCGAGTATCAAGTGAATACGCAACAAATTTTCATAGACGAACACGGCTTTCTCCGAAGGTTTGAAAGATTGATTCAGGCAAGGATGAACGTTGTGCGGTGCAGTGTGCGTATTTTAGGCGATCGTTTGAGACTCACGGGGACTTCGACAAGGTAATGAACTCTCCTGTATGCTCTTCAACGTGGCGCTGGAAGATGTTATGCGGAAACAGGCTTCAACATGCGGGGTATGATTTTCAACAAATTCAGTTAGCTTATCTACTTCGCCGATGACACATTATACGGTTGTGGAGTTGTATATCCAACTGAACCACGAAGAAGGTCTGATTGGGTTAGGGGTCAATGTGACTAGATAAATACTAACAGGAAGGGCTATTTGTTACAGAATCCCCTTTGATAGTAGCGTTGTAATCGACGGTGACGAGCTCGAGGAGGTCGATAAGTTTATCTAACTTGGTTCGTTGCTAACAACTGACAACAACAACAGCCATGAAATTCGAAGACGCATAATCAACGGAAGTCGTATCCCGAATGTCCGACAAGTTCCGACCCTGTACGAAGTGTAGCATGTTCATATCTCTTATACGACCGGTAATCATGGTACATAAACGATGCTCTAAGAGGACGAAGGGGACGTGCAAGCACTTGGTGTTTTCGAACGCCTAGAGCTCAGAACAATATACGGCGAATGTATAGGAAAACAAAGGTTGGAGAAGGATGAACTATGAACTTGGACACCTCTACGGCGCAGCAAAATCGTGTATGATCGGCTGTTACAGTTTTACTGTTTCGGCTTCTGTAGCTCTAACGCTACAAAGTGAACGATGGCACTACGGAATGATGATGTAAACGAGATATCGAAAACGACTAGCGATGATCTATTGGCGACGCAGTTATCGGATATTCATATTCTAAAAACTCTTGAGTAACACAGACAGTTTGATGATACTGACTGATCCATATGCATCGAGCATACATGTACATTGGACCACTGTATTGAACTGCTTCAGGATGATAACAGGCATCAGACGATAGCAGACGGAATAGGTTTATGATTGGCAGTCATGACAAAGTCATGATCCGATAGAATAACGCGATATTCGAGATGCATTAATCGGTACCTGCTTACGGGCAGCTGTTGAGCCCATTATGACACGTGCTTTATCATCTTGGCTCAGGAAACACACCTCATGCGGTCCCAGAATCGAAGCAAGCTGCTCGAGGATATAAGGGTGTATGAATTTATTCAGCAATAAAAATGGAATTTTGTTACGTAACGATCACGGCTATACCCCTCTCCCCCTATGTCACATTAAGTAACGCAACCTCGAGATCTCCCCCTCCCTATCGTGTTACGTAATTTGTTTACGACGCCTCAGCATTTTATCTTCTGGTACATGGACCACAGTTCCAACTACGCGTTACTAGACCAGCACTTCACTGATTTGGGAATCTTGAACCTAGCGCTCCTCGTCTTGATCGGTAAAGCTTCTCACCGAATTGTTATATTTTCACTGATAACATTAGCGTTGTCGAAAACGTTGCCTCTACCATATCAGTGTCGTGCCTGAGGTTCAGAAGTCGTTGGTATTCATCTGGAACCAACTCAAACGTAATGTCATTCCGTTCCTTGATTCTATTCTGTAACCTGGTTCTGGCTTCCGGATGTTTATGTTTCTAGTCACAAACATAAACAAACCTGAGGAATTCGATGTCGACACACAGTTTGTTTACCCGCGTTTACCGGCGAATGTTTTGTAGCCCTCGACGGTTTGTTTCGTGATTTGCAAGCACTTGAACCTTACTTTGGTTCACTCGTCGAGTCGAATGGTATCTTTGGCGAATGAATTCTATTAACGGAGCAAGCAGCAAACGTGACATTTTAACCCAGCTCGTATCGAAATTCTAGGGTGTTGCTCGCCTGGGAATCGAGAATTTGTTCCGGGTTCGTTGGCCCTTGTACATTGATAGCCGATATCGTTGCTCGAAAGACCGCTACCGCTGCATCTGCGTTTGAATTTAATATACACTGGAGTCGCTTTTTACGCGGGGGATACGGGTAAACCAAAAACCGCGTTAATTCCAAAATCCACGTAACACAACTTATACAGAATCTTGAATGTTTCAAATAAGAACTCAAGGGTTGAACCCTGGGAAACCGACATCGACCCCAATCGATCACTTTGAGAAACTCTACTTCAGAGTTAAGCAATCTAACGTAACCCGATTTACTTCTATTTTCACTATTATATATGATAGATACCGCAACGTGAAATCATAGCAAAAATATGGTTTTTTTAATTAATCAGCTTACCGGTGAGGAGGGAGGGAGTTTAGATAATGTCTACGTGGTCACGTTAAATTAAGGCATATACTCGGAAAAAAATGCACCAGATAAAAGAGTTCGCCAAACATTTATTTTGAGTCAGATTTTCTTGAAACTTTCAGCTGATCTTCATTTAGAAGAAATCGTTCTTTGAGTCTGGTGGGACTGGAAATTCTGTTTATGAATTTAAAAAGAATCGACAGCGCGTGAAGATGGTAGCCTTGAATCTGGAGGAGACGCACAACCAAACCTGTATTCCACTAGTTCTGAAGACATTGACAGATAAACGGCAATCTGCTGAACTTTGTGAAAAATCTCGCGTCAAACCGGACCTTCGAGGTAAAAGTTGGGTACACCAGTTAAGGCACCTCACCGGAGTTATAACTGAATGATCTGTTTACGGGTGGTCAAAGATGATCTCTATTGTGCCTGACCAGAGAGAAATTTCACTGCGGATTATTTTTGATCTGCTGTCATCTATACCAACAATCTCGGTATGCGCTGAGGTAGGGGAATTTCCGTTTGACATCTTCGTGGACGCGGCGATAGTCTCCAGAACTTCGAGCTTCCTCGCCTAACCAGCGGAGGTGAGGAGACACACTTGACTGTCTTAACAACCGATAGCTAAATAACTTTGGCTCACTGGGCCCAAAATAAACTTTTGTCGAATTTATATCGAAAATTATCCGTTGAAGCGGGTCAAAGGCTTCATAACCAGTATCGGAGACGTGAAGACGATGAGGGAGCAGCAAATCCTATCAGACTAAGAACCGGCCACTGCAAAATATCACATAACTTCAATAGAAGATTCGTTCATCCCCTTTGCGATCTGTGCGAGATCCCCAATTCGGCCGAACATATCGTTTGTGTTTACCTGAAATACGAGAACCTACGGAACTTTTACGGGATCAGCGCGAGCATTTGTGGTCATCCTTGAAGATAACCGTTCATAAACTGCTACACTGCTTTGTTTTCTGATAGATTTGAACCTGTAAATTTGAATAAGAAATTGTGGCTTTACGCTCCCCAAATATGTCCTTTCCCACAGCCATTTCTTAAAACCCTTAACCGCAAATGTTTCCTCTCATTTCACACTTAGTGAACTGCAATTATCCTAAATCCCAAACCTTCGTTAACCACAGGTCATAAATTATTAGTCATCCGCTAAACAATTTATGACCGAAGAAACAACCTTTTCCCACAAAAGAAATAAACACGACACTTGCACCGTCATGTGAGCAATTCGTCACACGACGCAGGCGCCAGATGTTTTGTTTTAACGACCTACTTGAGTCATGTTTCTGCGAGCAAGGCGGAAACTCGATTGCAAACACAACAACATTTCTCCGTCCTCATTCTATCTTATTCAAGTAATAAACATTAATTATTTTGTGTAGAGTTAAGCGAAATAATGTAAACTAGTACTTAAGCGAAAGGTTGACAAAAATACGAGCAGTTATGATCAGTCTTTTGTGAAAAAGATGTTTCTATAACGTGGCGTTATCCATCCCACCACATCTCAAAATCCAAATATCCTTGGTTCTTCCCCTTCGTCATTCACCACCATTGGTGTGGGAGACCAGGGAAAAGAACCCAATGTATGAATGTGTTGAAATTCTTGTGATATGAAATTTTTTATCCGTATATGTATGTAAAATCAATAATGTTGGTAATAAATTCATTGTAAACACACCTCTCGGTACTTATTAGGTCATTTTTGCTAGGACGAACCAGCTTAGGACTCTGAAAAGGAGAGGATAGCTGAACGTCTAAAAAAGTCGCAATAATAACGTTAATGGAATTTGGAAGAAACTAAACAGCCATACAAATAATTTCACGGGAAGTGTTGGGGGCCAAATTGAGAACAAACCGCTACTGTTTATAAAGCTAACATTTATATCTATGTTAAGAAATAGAATAGAAAATACAAACAAATTTAAAGTGGAATTTAAGCCCAACCCAATCATTTTCCGATTTTTTTTTTGTCGAAAAATGGAGAAATGTCCACTTGGTCAACAGGGGAGGAGTATAGATAATGTCCACGGAGGAGGAGGAGGGTGTCTAAAATGGTCCTTTTCTGTCCACGTGGTATGTGGACAGCCGCTTATAGGGTTTCTCAAACAAATGATTGAATTGTTTTTGGAGCTTTATTTTTTCCGTACGACTCTTGGATATTTTTATGATTTTGACAATTATTGTCGGTTTCTGATTTTTGAAATTAGCCTACGCAAAACGACAAAATATTCTGTAAAATGTAACATTGAACAATCAGTGTGTCAAAAATAGCCCCACACAACAAGACGCAAGGTGGCCAATGCATCCTATATCTCAATTCGGTTGATTGCAAATTATAAATCTTTCCTCACATTCACTTTTTCAGCCTACAATTTGATCCAGCTCCACGTCGCGGCGAACCACACGTGACCAGAAGAACACCGGACTATTTCCTTTAAGAATATCATTATAACGAATATTGTAATACACACTACAAATTAAACAAAAATATACCTAATGATAAAAAAAATAAAATAATAATTATAAGCATATATTATTATTTAATACAAAAATGGTAAAAAAAATCGCAAAAAGTTTGTTAAAATTGCAAGAAAAATTGGAAAGCGTAAAAATGTATTACACAAAAGAAAACTACTTAGGAGAGAAAAGAGGAGATAATTTGAAAAAAGAATAACATTAAGCATCAGCCAGAGAAAATTTAGCATGAAACACACCCCTCACATTTGCAATTTACAAATCGAAAACAAGGCGAGAGGAAATCGGAATAAATGGAACTATATAGATAGAGAGCGGAGTACATACGTAAAATACGTGCAAATACTCATTGATGAGTGTGAGAATACACAAACAACACATCGCTACATCCCTTGGAAATCTGTCTTTATGCCATACCAACATACCGAAAATCAACGCGTTGTGTTCAAACTCATCACTCGCAGAATCGTGTCTCCATTTAGTAAGCATCACCACCACTACACAACCCCATAGCCAACCGGGGCGGGTACATGAAGGAACGGAACCAATAATCATACCTTGACTAAAATTTTATGCTAACCAGAAGATGCAATAAAGTCTTCAAGTAAAAAAACATTGATTTTTTCAATCTAAGCTGACGGAACCTCAATTAGAAAAGAAAATCACTTCGCGATCGCAGATAGTATTGTGAAAACTTCTAACACATTTTAATGGTTCATTCAAAGGGGAGAAATTGTTAAAACAATTATGAGAAATAATCCAGAGAATAATATTGAAAAATTTGAATGTTTCCCCTAAATTTCAGGAAAAGTTTTTCGCGGGCTTTCAGTTTTGCGTATTCAGCATTAACAAGGGATTTTTAACGGCGAAAACTGAAAGCAAGAATATTTGAGCGGTACGGGTGAAACAATTATTTTTTGTTTAGAACATCACCAACGTATTGCGCGAGGATATGGGGGAACAAAAACGCGAGCTTGTGATTGAAAAAAGATAGGCGAGAAAAATGAAACGGACAGGATGTTGTTAGCTAGTTTTTTACTTTTCGTTAGTAGAGAAAGATTTCATTTCTCCCTCAATTGCGCTGAAATTGTTTATATTCAAATCAACCCTAAATCTAAATTTGGACAGACAGAACGAAAAAAAAGTTTATGAATGCTTAGTTCGGATTCCAAACTTACATGAGAAAGAAGAAAAGTAGGTGCAATTTGTAATATTCCATTACCAGCCATGATGCAAGTCCATTTGTTGTTTGATACTGTGGAATAGGAGGAACAAGTGAAGGAGGATGAATAGTATAGCAGAAAATGCAGATCGGCATTGGGAAACATGTGGATATAATGGAAAAATCAATAAAATTTCAACGTTTTAATGAACGAAACACGAATCCACTTTATTTCTCTTCATATTCGTCGTTATAATCATCGTAATCATATTGCGATTTGTGAGAACGTTTGTCATTGCCGCCGTCGTCCTCGATGGGAAAGTTGGCGTGCCAATAAAACGCACCGTTCGCACCTGTATGAGCTCCGAAATCGACGTAATCATCACCATACGCATCTACTTCGTGAAAGTTCAGCGGATTGCCAGAATTCGCTTTCGTTTGGGAAATATCTTCCGGTGAGCTGTAGTCGCTTTCGGTGGAATCTTCTGCAATGAGACAACAATGAAATTGAAACACCAGTACATCCTTTCACGTAAAATTGTATGACTTCTAGCGACGATTCCGGGAGTTGCGAAAGAGATGGAGTTGATCAGTAACCACAGAGCAAGTGCGGTTTGTAAAACAAACATTTCGATGTGTTTCCGTTTAAAATTCAAAGCACAATAAAGCAACTTACCGTGATTCGGTATAGTTTTATATTGGTAGAGAAATGTGACGGTTGATTAACGCCAAAAGTTTACGCAACACATCATTCAGATTGGGTTAGACGCTACGCACTCCCACAACCTCTCGCTGTGCAAATGCATAAAACGCTAGACGGAATGCAGGAGAAAAACTGTCTATATAGTGTCGCGAATTCCACGTGGTTTCTTGTTACGCCACAGCATCAGTATTGTTTGACCAAAAGTGTTAAAAATTGGTCTCGTCTGATCGTGGTATATTGTGTCACACTTCCGATTATGTAACACGGGCGACATACGGTTTAAAATGTGGACAAATCGATCTAATGGAAAGTATTCGCAATATCAGCAATTCGCCTCTAGCTTCTCGAACTCGAGACCGCTTACATTGATAATATTATCTGTTTACAATGAAAAGGTTCATCCTATTCTTCGACGTGTCACCTAAACATTGACTTGATTAAGGTTCTTTTGATAGTTTTTTTTACATAGTGATATTAGAGAACGTTGGTGACCGGAATAAATCGCCACAGTAAACAACTGCAACAGAAACAACCGCTTAGAAAAAGTGTAGTAGGCTAGAAATATTTGGCGCGGGAAAAACATCATGTGCCTCACATTTCTATTATAAATTTATTCTCTTGTTCTCGTTTTTCGAAATTTATTCTGAGGACAATGTAATGGGGACGAAGTCCCCATTTGGCGAGGATAAGGAATCGAGGCGGCCCATGCCGCCAAGATGACGCAATCCGAGTCCACCGCCGACCCGCCGTCGGAAGCGGCGGTGTCTCGCACGCAAACCTGGGATCCACTGATTGCCCGGTTAGTTTGAAACATAGGATACGATCCTTTAGCAATGTCCGACCGAGCTCTAGCGAGCGTCGGACGGTATACGTCTGCCCGGGGCGTTACGTTTGCCTGGGGCGATACGTTTGCCCGGTTAATTCTTGTTTTGAAATACAATACCGCGCCACAATATTTATAGCCTACTACACATTTTATAAGCGGTGGTTTCTGTTGCAGTCGTTTTCTGTGGCGATTTATTCCGGGAACCGAGAACGTTAATCTAGTTCCAGAAACTACTACCGTTTGTCTTTCCGATTGAGTTTCGTCTATGGGGTAGATACACCAGTAATCGTGAGAAAGCAACCGTCGTCATTATTTACGCATACACAGGGTTATTTGCCATCTTCAGACGAGCTGTAACAATTTTTTTGAAGATACTTCTAAAATTGGTCAAACTGTATTGTTTTCAAAACTAACAATTATAATGTTTTTAAACATATTAGTTCACTGGTGATCAAAATTCTATACGGCTGGCTAACGAAATTTGTAGCGCGATAGAAAATTTTCTTAACGTGAAATAATATTAAAATCACCCTTTTGATGTAAAAATCGCATGAAGAACATTTCGTGCGGTCGTATTAAATTTGGGCATAGGTATCATACTGGTCGGAATAATTTTTCCTTGAAAAATTAGTGATATATGCAAGATTATGAAAAATAAACATTTTTTTATTTTTTTG